>NC_088223.1:97053387-97108387 GCF_036934945.1 Oncorhynchus masou masou
TTAATAAGGAGACTGTCTCTCACCGGGGCCCTTTGAGAATAGAGTCCATTAATAAGGAGACTGTCTCTCACCAGGGAGAGACTGTCTCTCACCAGGGCCCTTAGAGAATAGAGTCCATTAATAAGGAGACTGTCTCTCACCAGGGCCCTTAGAGAATAGAGTCCATTAATAAGGAGACTGTCTCTCACCGGGGCCCTTAGAGAATAGAGTCCATTAATAAGGAGACTGTCTCTCACCAGGGCCCTTAGAGAATAGAGTCCATTAATAAGGAGACTGTCTCTCAGGGCCCTTAGAGGGTCCAACAATAAGGATTAGAGAATAGAGTCCAACAATAAGGAGACTGTCTCTCACCAGGCCCTTAGAGAATAGAGTCCACTGTCTCTTAATAGAGTCCATTAATAAGGAGACTGTCTCTCACCGGGCCCTTTGAGAATAGAGTCCATTAATAAGGAGACTGTCTCTCACCAGGCCCTTTGAGAATAGAGTCCATTAATAAGGAGACTGTCTCTCACCATGCCCTTTGAGAATAGAGTCCATTAATAAGGAGACTGTCTCTCACCAGGGCCCTTACATAATAGAGTCCATTAATAAGGAGACTGTCTCTCACCGGGGCCCTTTGAGAATAGAGTCCATTAATACGGAGACTGTCTCTCACCAGGGCCCTTAGAGAATAGAGTCCATTAATAAGGAGACTGTCTCTCACCAGGGCCCTTAGAGAATAGAGTCCATTAATAAGGAGACTGTCTCTCACCGGGGCCCTTAGAGAATAGAGTCCAACAGTAAGGAGACTGTCTCTCACCAGGCCCTTAGAGAATAGAGTCCATTAATAAGGAGACTGTCTCTCACCAGGCCCTTAGAGAATAGAGTCCATTATTAAGGAGACTGTCTCTCACCAGGCCCTTAGAGAATAGAGTCCATTAATAAGGAGACTGTCTCTCACCAGGGCCCTTAGAGAATAGAGTCCATTAATAAGGAGACTGTCTCTCACCGGGGCCCTTAGAGAATAGTCCATTAATAAGGAGACTGTCTCTCACCGGGGCCCTTAGAGAATAGAGTCCATTAATAAGGAGACTGTCTCTCACCGGGGCCCTTAGAGAATAGAGTCCATTAATAAGGAGACTGTCTCTCACCAGGGCCCTTAGAGAATAGAGTCCAACAGTAAGGAGACTGTCTCTCACCAGGCCCTTAGAGAATAGAGTCCATTAATAAGGAGACTGTCTCTCACCGGGGCCATTAGAGAATAGAGTCCATTAATAAGGAGACTGTCTCTCACCAGGCCCTTAGAGAATAGAGTCCATTAATAAGGAGACTGTCTCTCACCGGGGCCATTAGAGAATAGAGTCCATTAATAAGGAGACTGTCTCTCACCAGGCCCTTAGAGAATAGAGTCCATTAATAAGGAGACTGTCTCTCACACGGGCCCTTAGAGAATAGAGTCCATTAATAAGGAGACTGTCTCTCACCAGGCCCTTAGAGAATAGAGTCCATTAATAAGGAGACTGTCTCTCACCAGGCCCTTAGAGAATAGAGTCCATTAATAAGGAGACTGTCTCTCACCGGGGCCCTTAGAGAATAGAGTCCATTAATAAGGAGACTGTCTCTCACCTGGGCCCTTAGAGAATAGAGTCCATTAATAAGGAGACTGTCTCTCACCAGGGCCCTTAGAGAATAGAGTAATAAGGAGACTGTCTCTCACCAGGCCCTTAGAGAATAGAGTCCATTAATAAGGAGACTGTCTCTCACCGGGGCCCTTAGAGAATAGAGTCCATTAATAAGGAGACTGTCTCTCACCAGGCCCTTAGAGAATAGAGTCCATTAATAAGGAGACTGTCTCTCACCGGGGCCATTAGAGAATAGAGTCCATTAATAAGGAGACTGTCTCTCACCAGGCCCTTAGAGAATAGAGTCCATTAATAAGGAGACTGTCTCTCACACGGGCCCTTAGAGAATAGAGTCCATTAATAAGGAGACTGTCTCTCACCAGGCCCTTAGAGAATAGAGTCCATTAATAAGGAGACTGTCTCTCACCAGGCCCTTAGGAATAGAGTCCATTAATAAGGAGACTGTCTCTCACCGGGGCCCTTAGAGAATAGAGTCCATTAATAAGGAGACTGTCTCTCACCGGGGCCCTTAGAGAATAGAGTCCATTAATAAGGAGACTGTCTCTCACCAGGCCCTTAGAGAATAGAGTCCATTAATAAGGAGACTGTCTCTCACCGGGGCCCTTAGAGAATAGAGTCCATTAATAAGGAGACTGTCTCTCACCGGGGTCCTTAGAGAATAGAGTCCATTAATAAGGAGACTGTCTCTCACCAGGCCCTTAGAGAATAGAGTCCATTAATAAGGAGACTGTCTCTCACCGGGGCCCTTAGAGAATAGAGTCCATTAATAAGGAGACTGTCTCTCACCAGGCCCTTAGAGAATAGAGTCCATTAATAAGGAGACTGTCTCTCACCGGGGCCCTTAGAGAATAGAGTCCATTAATAAGGAGACTGTCTCTCACCGGGGCCCTTAGAGAATAGAGTCCATTAATAAGGAGACTGTCTCTCACCAGGCCCTTAGAGAATAGAGTCCATTAATAAGGAGACTGTCTCTCACCGGGGCCCTTAGAGAATAGAGTCCATTAATAAGGAGACTGTCTCTCACCAGGCCTTAGAGAATAGAGTCCATTAATAAGGAGACTGTCTCTCACCAGGCCCTTAGAGAATAGAGTCCATTAATAAGGAGACTGTCTCACCGGGGCCCTTAGAGAATAGAGTCCATTAATAAGGAGACTGTCTCTCACCAGGCCCTTAGAGAATAGAGTCCAACAGTCAAGGGCCCTTAGAGAATAGAGTCCATTAATAAGGAGACTGTCTCTCACCAGGCCCTTAGAGAATAGAGTCCATTAATAAGGAGACTGTCTCTCACCGGGGCCCTTAGAGAATAGAGTCCATTAATAAGGAGACTGTCTCTCACCAGGCCCTTAGAGAATAGAGTCCATTAATAAGGAGACTGTCTCTCACCAGGGCCCTTAGAGAATAGAGTCCATTAATAAGGATCTCACCAGGCCCTTAGAGAATAGAGTCCATTAATAAGGAGACTGTCTCTCACCGGGGCCCTTAGAGAATAGAGTCCATCAATAAGGAGACTGTCTCTCACCAGGCCATTAGAGAATAGAGTCCAACAGTAAGGAGACTGTCTCTCACCAGGCCCTTAGAGAATAGAGTCCATTAATAAGGAGACTGTCTCTCACTAGGCCCTTAGAGAATAGAGTCCAACAGTAAGGAGACTGTCTCTCACCAGGCCCTTAGACACACACACAGGCCCTTAGAGAATAGAGTCCAACAGTAAGGAGACTGTCTCTCACCAGGCCATTAGAGAATAGAGTCCAACAGTAAGGAGACTGTCACACCAGGCCCTTAGAGAATAGAGTCCAACAGTAAGGAGACTGTCTCTCACCAGGCCACAGTAAGGAGACTGTCTCTCACCAGGCCATTAGAGAATAGAGTCCAACAGTAAGGAGACTGTCTCTCACCAGGCCATTAGAGAATAGAGTCCACAAGATGTCTTCCTGATTGGGTCACAGGCCACTTTGACACAGGTGCGCACACACACACACACACACACACACACACACACACACACACACACACACACACACACACACACACACACACACACACACACACACACACACACACACACACACACACACACACACACACACACACACACCGAGGTCAAGTGATCCCATCATGCCAGTCAGCCAATCAATTCTAGTGCTGTGAGACACCAGGAAATGACTGTCTATGTTCAGAAGGTCTGTCTGAAGGAGATATAGGAGAGGAAAGGGTGATCGTTTTTAGAAGGAGAAAATAGGTGTTTTTTCTGTTTATTTCATGTAGTTAGAGAGAAGGAACGATGTGAAACTTGTTTGTGTTCCCTCTTTGTTTCTCTTTAATCTCTCTCTCTCTTTCTGTATTGCTGTTCCTCCCTGTTCCTCTCTCCCCTGTTCCCCTCCCCCTGTTCTCTCCCCTGTTCCCCTCCCCTGTTACTCTCTCCCCTGTTCCCTCCTGTTCCCCTCCCCTGTTCCCCTCTCCGTGTCCTGTTCCCCCTCCCCCTCTCCAGTTCTCTCCTGTTCCTCTCTCCCGTGTCCTGTTCCCCTCTCCCCTCCAGTTCCCTCTCCCCTGCCCTGTTCCTCTCTCCCTCCTGTTCCCCAGTTTCCTCTGTTCCTCTATCTCCTGTTCCTCTCCCCTGTTCTCTCTCTCCCTGTTCCCCTTTCCTCTGTTCCTCTCTCCCTGTTCCTCTCTCCTGTTCCCCTTTCCCCTGTTCCTCTCTCCCTGCCCTGTTCCTCTCCCCCTGTCCAGTTCCTCCCTGCCCTGTTCCTCTCTCCCGTCCAGTTCCTCTCTCCCCTGCCCTGTTCCTCTCTCCCTGCCCTGTTCCTCTCTCCCCTGTCCTGTTTCATCTCCCCTGTACCTCTCTCCCTGTCCTGTTCCCCTCTCCCCTCCAGTTCCCTGTCCAGTTCCTCTCTCCCCTGTCCTGTTCCTCTTCCCTGTCCAGTTCTCTCTCCCCTGCCCTGTTCCTCTCCCCTGCCCTGTTCCTCTCTCCCCTGCCCTGTTCCTCTCTCCCCTGTCCAGTTCCTCTCTCCCCTGTCCAGTTCCCTCTCCCTCCCTCTCTCCCCTGTCCAGTTCCTCTCTCCCCTGCCCTGTTCCTCTCTCCCCTGCCCTGTTCCTCTCTCCCTGTCCAGTTCCTCTCTCCCCTGTCCAGTTCCCTCTCCCTGTCCTGTTCCTCTCTCCCCTGTCCAGTTCCTCTCTCCTGCCCTGTTCCTCTCTCCCCTGCCCTGTTCCTCTCTCCCCTGTCCTGTTCCTCTCTCCCTGCCCTGTTCCTTTCTCCCTGCCCTGTGCCTCTCTCCCCTTCCTCTCCCCTGCCCTGTTCCTCTCTCATCTCCCCTGTACCTCTCTCCCCTGTCCTGTTCCCCTCTCCCCTGTTCCTCTCCCCTGTCCAGTTCCTCTCTCCCCTGTCCTGTTCCTCTCTCCCCTGCCCTGTTCCCTCTGCCCTGTCCTGTCCCCTGCCCTGTTCCTCTTCCCCTGTTCCTCTCTGCCCTGTCCTGTCCCCTGCCCCTCCTCTCCCCCTGCCCTGTTCCTCTCTCCCCTGCACTGTTCCTCTCTCCCCTGCCCTGTTCCTCCCCTGTCCAGTTCCCTCCCCTGTCCAGTTCCTTTCTCCCCTGTTCCTCTCTCCCCTGTTCCTCTCTCCTCTGTCCCTTCTCCCCTGTTCCCCTCTCCCCTGTTCCCCTCTCCCCTGTCCTGTCCCACTCTCCCCTGTTCCTCTCACCCCTGTCCCCCCTCCCCTGTTCCTCCAGTTCCTCTCTCCCTGTCCTGTTCCCCCTCCCCTGTTCCCCTCTCCCTGTCCTGTCCCCCTCTCCCTGTCCTGTTCCCCTGTTCCACTCTCCCCTGTTCCACCCTGCCCTGTTCCTCTCTCCTGTCTATCCCCTGTCCCTGTTCCTCTCTCCCCTGAGAATAGAGTCCATTAATGACTGTCTCTCACCGGGGCCCTTAGAGAATAGAGTCCATTAATAAGGAGACTCCCCTAGAGAATAGAGTCCATTAATAAGGAGACTGTTCTCTCACCGGGGCCCTTAGAGAATAGAGTCCATTAATAAGGAGACTGTCTCTCACCAGGGCCCTTAGAGAATAGAGTCCATTAATAAGGAGACTCTCTCCCAGGCCCTTAGAGAATTCCTCTCTCACCCCCTTAGAGAATAGAGTCCATTAATAAGGAGACTGTTCCAGGCCATTAGAGAATAGAGTCCAACAGTAAGGAGACTGTCCACCAGGCCCTTAGAGAATAGAGTCCATTAATAAGGAGACTGTCTCTCACTAGGCCCTTAGAGAATAGAGTCCAACAGTAAGGAGACTGTCTCTCACCAGGCCCCATTAATAAGGAGACTGTCTCTCACTAGGCCCTTAGAGAATAGAGTCCAACAGTAAGGAGACTGTCTCTCACCAGGCCATTAGAGAATAGAGTCCAACCTGTCTCTCACCAGGCCCTTAGAGAATAGAGTCCAACAGTAAGGAGACTGTCTCTCACCAGGCCATTAGAGAATAGAGTCCAACAGTAAGGAGACTGTCTCTCCAGGCCATTAGAGAATAGAGTCCAACCCCTGTTCTCTCACCAGGCCATTAGAGAATAGAGTCCCAGTAAGGAGGCAAGATGTCTTCCTGTTCCTCTCTCCCCACACACACACACACACACACACACACACACACACACACACACACACACACACACCCACCGAGGTCAAGTGATCCCATCATGCCAGTCAGCCAATCAATTCTAGTGCTGTGAGACACCAGGAAATGACTGTCTATGTTCAGAAGGTCTGTCTGAAGGAGATATAGGAGAGGAAAGGGTGATCGTTTTTAGAAGGAGAAAATAGGTGTTTTTTTCTGTTTATTTCATGTAGTTAGAGAGAAGGAACGATGTGAAACTTGTTTGTGTTCCCCTTTGTTTTCCTCTCTCTTTCTGTATTGCTCCCCTGTTCCTCTCCCTGTTCCTCTCTCCCCTGTTCCCCTCTCCCCTGTTCCCTCTCCCTGTTCCCCCTCCTCTGTTACTCTCTCCCCTGTTCCCTCTCCTGTTCCCCTTTCCCCTGTTCCTCTCTCGTGTCCTGTTCCCCTCTCCCCCTCCAGTTCCTCTCTCCCCTGCCCTGTTCCTCTCTCCCGTGTCCTGTTCCCCTCCCCTCTCCAGGTCCTCCTCCCCTGCCCTGTTCCTCTCTCCCTGTCCTGTTCCCATCACCCCTGTCCAGTTCCTCCCTCCCCTGTTCCTCTATCTCCTGTTCCTCTCTCCCCTGTTCCTCTCTCCCTTGTTCCCCTTTCCTCTGTTCCTCTCTCCCTGTTCCCTCTCCTGTTCCCTTTCCCCTGTTCCTCTCTTTCCTGCCCTGTTCCTCTCTCCCCTGTCCAGTTCCTCTCTCCCCCTGCCCTGTTCCTCTCTCCCCTGTCCAGTCTCCCCTGCCCTGTTCCCTCTCCCCTGCCCTGTTCCCTCTCCCCTGTCCTGTTCCTCTCTCATCTCCCCCCTCTCTCCCTGTCCTGTTCCCTCTCCCCTGTCCAGTTCCTCTCTCCCCTGTCCAGTTCCTCTCTCCCCTGTCCTGTTCCTCTCTCCCTGTCCAGTTCCTCTCTCCCTGCCCTGTTCCCTCTCCCCTGCCCTGTTCCTCTCTCCCCTGCCCTGTTCCTCTCTCCCCTGTCCAGTTCCTCTCTCCCCTGTCCAGTTCCTCTCTCCCCTGTCCTGTTCCTCTCTCCCCTGTCCAGTTCCTCTCTCCCTGCCCTGTTCCCTCTCCCCTGCCCTGTTCCTCTCTCCCTGTCCAGTTCCTCTCTCCCCTGTCCAGTTCCTCTCTCCCCCTGTTCCCTCTCCCCTGTCCAGTTCCTCTCTCCCTGCCCTGTTCCTCTCTCCCTGCCCTGTTTCTCTCCCTGTCCTGTCTCTCCCCTGCCCTGTTCCTTTCTCCCCCCTGTGCCTCTCTCCCCTGCCCTGTTCCTCTCCCCTGTACCTCTCTCCCCCCTGTTCCCTCATCTCCCCTGTACCCTCTCCCCTGTCCTGTTCCCCTCTCCCCTGTCCAGTTCCTCTCTCCCCTGTCCAGTTCCTCTCTCCCCTGTCCTGTTCCTCTCCCCTGCCCTGTTCCTCTCTGCCCTGTCCTGTTCCTACTCCCCTGCCCTGTTCCTCTTTCCCCTGTTCCTCTGCCCTGTCCTGTCCCCTGCCCTGTTCCTCTCCCCTGCCCTGTTCCTCTCTCCCCTGCACTGTTCCTCTCTCCCCTGCCCTGTTCCCCTCTCCCTGTCCAGTTCCTATCTCCCTGTCCAGTTCCTTTCTCCCCTGTTCCTCTCCCCTGTACCTCTCTCCTCTGTCCCTCTCTCCCCCTGTTCCCCTCTCCCCTGTTCCCCTCTCCCCTGTCCTGTCCCACACCCCTGTCCTGTCCCCCCTCCCCTGTTCCTCTCTCTCCTGTCCAGTTCCTCTCTCCCTGTCCTGTTCCCCTCTCCCCTGTTCCCCTCTCCCCTGTCCTGTCCCCCTCTCTCCTGTCCTGTCCACCTTTCCCCTGTTCCACTCTCCCCTGTTCCACTATACTGTGTTCCCCTCTCCCCTGGTGTTCTGTCTCTCACTAGGGCCTGTGAGAGAAGTCTCCTTATTAATGGACTCTATTCTCTAAGGGCCTGGTGAGAGGAGAGAGGATGAGGGGAAAGGAGAAAGTGGGAAGAGAACAGGGGATGGGAGAAGAGAGAGGAGGAAAAAGGAGAAAGTGGGAACAGGGGATGGGAGAGAGGAGAGAGGAGGAGGGGAAAGGAGAAAGTGGGGAAGAGAACAGGGGATGGGAGAGAGAGGAGAGGAGGAGGGGAAAGGAGAAAGTGGGAAGAGAACAGGGGATGGGAGAGAGGAGAGAGGAGGAGGGGAAAGGAGAAAGTGGGAAGAGAACAGGGGATGGGAGAGAGGAGAGGGAGGGGGAAAGGAGAAAGTGGGAAGAGAACAGGGGATGGGAAGGAGAGAGGAGGAGGGAAAGGAGAAAGTGGGAAGAGAACAGGGGATGGGAGAGAGGAGAGAGGAGGAGGGGAAAGGAGAAAGTGGGAAGAGAACAGGGGATGGGAGAGAGGAGAGGAGGGAGGGAAATGAGAAAGTGGGAAGAGAACAGGGGATGGGAGAGAGGGGAGAGGAGGAGGGGAAAGGAGAAAGTGGGAAGAGAACAGGGGATGGGAGAGAGGAGGAGGGGAAAGGAGAAAGTGGGAAGAGAACAGGGGATGGGAGAGAGGAGGAGGGGAAAGGAGAAAGAGGGAAGAGAACAGGGGATGGGAGAGAGGAGAGAGGAGGAGGGGAAAGGGAAAGTGGGAAGAGAAGGGGATGGGAGAGAGGAGAGAGGAGGAGGGGAAAGGAGAAAGTGGGAAGAGAACAGGGGATGGGAGGAGAGGAGGAGGGGAAAGGAGAAAGTGGGAAGAGAACAGGGGATGGGGAGAAGAGAGAGGAGGAGGGGAAAAGAAAGTGGGAAGAGAACAGGGGATGGGAGAGAGGAGAGAGGAGGAGGGGAAAGGGAAAGTGGGAAGAGAACAGGGGATGGGAGAGAGGAGAGAGGATGAGGGGAAAGGAGAAAGTGGGGAAGAGAACAGGGGATGGGGAGAGAGGAGAGAGGAGGAGGGGAAAGGAGAAAGTGGGAAGAGAACAGGGGATGGGAGAGAGGAGAGAGGAGGAGGGGAAAGGAGAAAGTGGGAAGAGAACAGGGGATGGGAGAGAGGAGAGAGGAGGAGGGGAAAGGAGAAAGTGGGAAGAGAACAGGGGATGGGAGAGAGGGAGAGGAGGAGGGGAAAGGAGAAAGTGGGAAGAGAACAGGGGGATGGGAGAGAGGGAGAGGAGGAGGGGAAAGGAGAAAGTGGGAAGAGAACAGGGGATGGGAGAGAGGAGAGAGGATGAGGGGAAAGGAGAAAGTGGGGAAGAGAACAGGGGATGGGAGAAATGGAGGAGGGGGAAGAGAAAGTGGAAAGGGACAGGGGATGGGAGAGAGGAGAGAGGAGGAGGGGAAATGAGAAAGTGGGAAGAGAACAGGGGATGGGGAGAGGAGAGAGGAGGGGGAAAGGAGAAAGTGGGAAGAGAACAGGGGATGGGAGAGAGGAGAGGAGGAGGGGGAAGGAGAAAGTGGGGAGAGAAAGGGGATGGGGAGAGGGAGAGAGGGGAAAGGAGAAAGTGGGAAGAGAACAGGGGGATGGGAGAGAGGAGAGAGGAGGAGGGAAAGGAGAAAGTGGGAAGAGAACAGGGGATGGGAGAGAGGAGAGGAGGAGGGGAAATGAGAAAGTGGGAAGAGAACAGGGGATGGGAGAGGAAAGGAGGAGGGGAAATGAGAAAGTGGGAAGAGAACAGGGGATGGGAGAGAGGAGAGAGGAGGAGGGGAAAGGAGAAAGTGGGAAGAGAACAGGGGATGGGAGAGAGGAGAGAGGGGGAGGGGAAAGGAGAAAGTGGGAAGAGAACAGGGGATGGGAGAGAGGAGAGAGGGGGGGGAGGGGAAAGGAGAAAGTGGGAAGAGAACAGGGGATGGGAGAGAGGAGAGAGGAGGAGGGGAAATGAGAAAGTGGGAAGAGAACAGGGGATGGGAGAGAGGAGAGAGGAGGAGGGGAAAGGAGAAAGAGGATTATTGTTCTCTCTTATACTTTCTAAACAGATGTCCCCAGTTATATTTATCACAAAATGGATCCTATTACATTACAACGTAGTCCACTACGGATATGATGACATTTAGTCTAATATTAAAAGCTTCTTCTGAAGACTCTCTAATTCAAATAAAGCAATAAGTCAAGAGGCATCACGCCAGCATCCTTCGTTCCTGTATTTGATTGGTTCATTGTGTTGGATTGTGTTACCTTACTTTCCTTGCGCTGTGCGTGTTAGGAACCTAGACTGTTAGGAACCTAGACTGTTAGGAACATAGACTGTTAGGAACCTAGACTGTTAGGAACCTAGACTGTTAGGAACCAATACTGTTATGAACCTAGACTGTTAGGAACCTAGACTGTTAGGAACCTAGACTGTTAGGAACCAATACTGTTAGGGACCTAGACTGTTATGAACCTAGACTGTTAGGAACCTAGACTGTTAGGAACCTAGACTGTTAGGAACCTAGACTGTTAGGAACCAATACTGTTATGAACCTAGACTGTTAGGAACCTAGACTGTTAGGAACCTAGACTGTTAGGAACCTAGACTGTTAGGAACCAATACTGTTAGGAACCTAGACTGTTAGGAACCAATACTGTTATGAACCTAGACTGTTAGGAACCTAGACTGTTAGGAACCTAGACTGTTAGGAACCTAGACTGTTAGGAACCTAGACTGTTAGGAACCTAGACTGTTAGGAACCTAGACTGTTAGGAACCAATACTGTTAGGAACCAATACTGTTAGGAACCAATACTGTTAGGAACCTAGACTGTTAGGAACCTAGACTGTTAGGAACCAATACTGTTAGGAACCTAGACTGTTAGGAACCTAGACTGTTAGGAACCTAGACTGTTAGGAACCTAGACTGTTAGGAACCTAGACTGTTAGGAACCTAGACTGTTAGGAACCAATACTGTTAGGAACCTAGACTGTTAGGAACCTAGACTGTTAGGAACCTAGACTGTTAGGAACCTAGACTGTTAGGAACCAATACTGTTAGGAACCTAGACTGTTAGGAACCAATACTGTTAGGAACCTAGACTGTTAGGAACCTAGACTGTTAGGAACCAATACTGTTAGGAACCAATACTGTTAGGAACCAATACTGTTATGAACCAATACTGTTAGGAACCAATACTGTTATGAACCAATACTGTTAGGAACCAAGACTGTTATGAACCAATACTGAGGAACCTAGACTGTTATGAACCAATACTGTTAGGAACCAATACTGTTAGGAACCAATACTGTTATGAACCAATACTGTTAGGAACCTAGACTGTTAGGAACCAATACTGTTAGGAACCTAGACTGTTAGGAACCAATACTGTTAGGAACCAATACTGTTAGGAACCAATACTGTTAGGAACCAATACTGTTAGGAACCAAGACTGTTAGGAACCTAGACTGTTAGGAACCTAGACTGTTAGGAACCTAGACTGTTAGGAACCAATACTGTTAGGAACCAATACTGTTAGGAACCAATACTGTTATGAACCTAGACCATTAGGAACCTAGACTGTTAGGAACCTAGACTGTTAGGAACCTAGACTGTTAGGAACCTAGACTGTTAGGAACCTAGTCAGTTAGGAACCTAGACTGTTAGGAACCTAGACCATTAGGAACCAATACTGTTAGGAACCTAGACCATTAGGAACCTAGACTGTTAGGATCCTAGACTGTTAGGAACCAATACTGTTATGAACCTAGACTGTTAGGAACCTAGACCATTAGGAACCTAGACTGTTAGGAACCTAGACCATTAGGAACCTAGACTGTTAGGAACCTAGACTGTTAGGAACCAATACTGTTATGAACCTAGACTGTTAGGAACCAATACTGTTATGAACCTAGACTGTTAGGAACCTAGACTGTTAGGAACCTAGACTGTTAGGAACCTAGACTGTTAGGAACCTAGACTGTTAGGAACCTAGACTGTTAGGAACCTAGACCATTAGGAACCTAGACTGTTAGGAACCTAGACTGTTAGGAACCTAGACCATTAGGAACCTAGACTGTTAGGAACCTAGACTGTTAGGAACCAATACTGTTATGAACCTAGACTGTTAGGAACCTAGACTGTTAGGAACCTAGACTGTTAGGAACCAATACTGTTAGGAACCTAGACTGTTAGGAACCAATACTGTTAGGAACCTAGACTGTTAGGAACCTAGACTGTTAGGAACCAATACTGTTAGGAACCTAGACTGTTAGGAACCAATACTGTTAGGAACCTAGACTGTTAGGAACCTAGACTGTTAGGAACCTAGACTGTTAGGAACCTAGACTGTTAGGAACCTAGACTGTTAGGAACCTAGAACGTTAGAACCTAGACTGTTAGGAACCTAGACTGTTAGGAACCTAGACTGTTAGGAACCTATACTGTTAGGAACCTAGACTGTTAGGAACCTATACTGTTAGGAACCTAGACCATTAGGAACCTAGACTGTTAGGAACCTAGACCATTAGGAACCTAGACTGTTAGGAACCTAGACCATTAGGAACCTATACTGTTAGGAACCTAGACCATTAGGAACCTAGACTGTTAGGAACCTAGACCATTAGGAACCTAGACTGTTAGGAACCTAGACTGTTAGGAACCTAGACTGTTAGGAACCTAGACTGTTAGGAACCTAGACTGTTAGGAACCAATACTGTTAGGAACCTAGACTGTTAGGAACCAATACTGTTAGGAACCTAGACTGTTAGGAACCTAGACTGTTAGGAACCAATACTGTTAGGAACCTAGACTGTTAGGAACCAATACTGTTAGGAACCTAGACTGTTAGGAACCTAGACTGTTAGGAACCAATACTGTTAGGAACCTAGACTGTTAGGAACCAATACTGTTAGGAACCTAGACTGTTAGGAACCTAGAATGTTAGGAACCAATACTGTTAGGAACCTAGACTGTTAGGAACCTAGACTGTTAGGAACCTAGACTGTTAGGAACCTAGGCTATTAGGAGCCTAGACTGTTAGGAACCAATACTGTTAGGAACCTAGACTGTTAGGAACCAAGACTGTTAGAACCAATACTGTTAGGAACCTAGACTGTTAGGAACCTAGACTGTTAGGAACCTAGACTTTTAGGAACCTAGACTGTTAGGAACCTAGACTGTTAGGAACCAATACTGTTATGAACCTAGACTGTTAGGAACCTAGACTGTTAGGAACCTAGACTGTTAGGAACCTAGACTGTTAGGAACCTAGACTGTTAGGAACCAATACAGTTAGGAACCAATACTGTTAGGAACCTAGACTGTTAGGAACCTAGACTGTTAGGAACCTAGACTGTTAGGAACCTAGACTGTTAGAACCTAGACTTTTAGGAACCTAGACTGTTAGGAAGCTAGACTGTTAGGAACCAATACTGTTAGGGACCTAGACTGTTAGGAACCTAGACTGTTAGGAACCTAGACTGTTAGGAACCTAGACTGTTAGGAACCTAGACTGTTCTAGACTGTTCCCAAACTGTTAGGGACCAATACTGTTATGAACCTAGACTGTTAGGAACCTAGACTGTTAGGAACCTAGACTGTTAGGAAAGACTTTTAGGAACCTAGACTGTTAGGAACCTAGACTGTTAGGAACCTAGACTGTTAGGAAGCTAGACTGTTAGGAACCTAGACTGTTAGGAACCTAGACTGTTAGGAACCTAGACTGTTAGGAACCTAGACTGTTAGGAACCAATACAGTTAGGAACCTAGACTGTTAGGAACCTAGACTGTTAGGAACCTAGACTGTTAGGAACCTAGACTGTTAGGAACCTAGACTGTTAGGAACCTAGACTGTTAGGAAGGGAACCAGGTTTTGAGTGTTCATTGTTTTTAGATTGACCTCCTGAGGCTGAAAACCTCTGCCTTTCCTTTCCCCCTCCATCAGCATAGATAGCTGTCCATGGTCCTGAAAGTTTAGATAGCTGCCCATGGTCATGAAAGGTTAGATAGCTGTCCATGGTCCTGAAAGGTTAGATAGCTGTCCATGGTCATGAAAGGTTAGATAGCTGTCCATGGTCCTGAAAGGTTAGATAGCTGTCCATGGTCCTGAAAGTTTAGATAGCTGCCCATGGTCATGAAAGGTTAGATAGCTGTCCACGGTCCTGAAAGGTTAGATAGCTGTCCATGGTCCTGAAAGGTTTGATAGCTGTCCACGGTCCTGAAAGGCTAGATAGCTGTCCATGGTCCTGAAAGGCTAGATAGCTGTCCATGGTCCTGAAAGGTTAGATAGCTGTCCATGGTCCTGAAAGGTTAGATAGCTGCCCATGGTCCTGAAAGGTTAGATAGCTGAACATGGTCCTGAAAGGCTAGATAGCTGTCCATGGTCCTGAGATGTTAGATAGCTGTCCATGGTCCTGAAAGGTTAGATAGCTGTCCATGGTCCTGAAAGGTTAGATTGCTGTCCACGGTCCTGAAAGGTTAGATAGCTATCCCTGCTCGCTGTTTCTTGTTCCTTCTCTTTCTCAATTGAATTTGCTTTATTGGCATGATGTAACAATGTACATATTGCCAAAGCTTATTTTGGATAGTTACAATATTTAGATAATAAGAATCAAAATTGTTAATTTATGACAGGCATCAATGTAGTGCGCTGCCAACCCACAGCTCTCTGCGTCCTCATCCAACAGGAGGGGTAGCCTACTCTCATCAGAGAGGTCTCTCTCTCTCTGCGTCCTCATCCAACAGGACGGGTAGCCTACTCTCATCAGAGAGGTCTCTCTCTCTCTGCGTCCTCCCCAACAGGACGGGTAGCCTACTCTCATCAGAGAGGTCTCTCTCTCTCTCTGCGTCCTCCCCAACAGGACGGGTAGCCTACTCTCATCAGAGAGGTCTCTCTCTCTCTCTGCGTCCTCCCCCAACAGGACGGGTAGCCTACTCTCATCAGAGAGGTCTCTCTCTCTCTGCGTCCTCCCCAACAGGACGGGTAGCCTACTCTCATCAGAGAGGTCTCTCTCTCTCTCTGCGTCCTCCCCAACAGGACGGGTAGCCTATCCTCATCAGAGAGGTCTCTCTCTCTCTCTGCGTCCTCCCCCAACAGGACGGGTAGCCTACTCTCATCAGAGAGGTCTCTCTCTCTGCGTCCTCCCCCAACAGGACGGGTAGCCTACTCTCATCAGAGAGGTCTCTCTCTCTCTCTGCGTCCTCCCCCAACAGGACGGGTAGCCTACTCTCATCAGAGAGGTCTCTCTCTCTCTCTGCGTCCTCTCCCCAACAGGACGGGTAGCCTACTCTCATCTGAGAGGTCTCTCTCTCTCTGCGTCCTCCCCAACAGGACGGGTAGCCTACCTCATCAGAGAGGTCTCTCTCTCTCTGCGTCCTCCCCCAACAGGACGGGTAGCCTACTCTCATCAGAGAGGTCTCTCTCTCTCTGCGTCCTCCCCCAACAGGACGGGTAGCCTACTCTCATCAGAGAGGTCTCTCTCTCTCTCTGCGTCCTCCCCAACAGGACGGGTAGCCTACTCTCATCAGAGAGGTCTCTCTCTCTCTCTGCGTCCTCCCCCAACAGGACGGGTAGCCTACTCTCATCAGAGAGGTCTCTCTCTCTCTCTGCGTCCTCCCCCAACAGGACGGGTAGCCTACTCTCATCAGAGAGGTCTCTCTCTCTCTGCGTCCTCCCCCAACAGGACGGGTAGCCTACTCTCATCAGAGAGGTCTCTCTCTCTCTCTGCGTCCTCCCCCAACAGGACGGGTAGCCTACTCTCATCAGAGAGGTCTCTCTCTCTCTCTGCGTCATCCCCAAACAGGACGGGTAGACTATACTCATCAGAGAGGTCTCTCTCTCTCTCTGCGTCCTCCCCCAACAGGACGGGTAGCCTACTCTCATCAGAGAGGTCTCTCTCTCTCTGCGTCCTCCCCCAACAGGACGGGGAGACTATCCTCATCGGAGAGGTCTTTGAAACCTTTAATAAGGGTTTAAAATTTGGGGAAATGACACTCTCCAATTGTTTTATATTTTGACATTTTGTCAGGAAATGCAGCTCCGTCTCAGGTTCCACTGTGGTGCAGTGGTTGCACAGCCTTTCCTCTACAGGGAGCCAGGTTTTCCTGTGTCAACCCTTCTCCATGGCAAGGCTGCGCTCACTGAGCCTGTACTTTGTCAAGGTTTTCTAAGGTTTTGATCAGTAACCATGGTCAAATAGTTAGCCACAGTGTACTGTCGATTTAGGGCCAGATAGCACTGCATTTTGCTCTGTGTTTGTGCTTGTGTTTCCCAATAAGTAATGTAGTTTTGTTTTGACTGTGTTGTAATTTGGTTTATTCTGATATATTGTATGTTCTGGTCCTGAGGCTTCAGTCAGAGAGGTCTTTTAGTAGACTCAGCCCCAGGACCAGCTGGATGAGGGGACTGAGGCTTCAGTGTGTTAGTAGAACAGGTTAGTGAACTCAGCCCCAGGACCAGCTGGATGAGGGGACTGAGGCTTCAGTGCGTTAGTAGAACAGGTTTGTGAACTCAGGACCAGCTGGATGAGGGGACTGAGGCTTCAGTGCGTTAGTAGAACAGGTTTGTGAACTCAGGACCAGCTGGATGAGGGGCTCTTTTCTTTGCTCAGCTCTTGGCAATGATATTTTTTACTTTACCTTTATTTAACCAGGCAAGTCAGTTAAGAACAAATTCTTATTTTCAATGGGCCTAGAACAGTGGGTTAACTGCCTGTTCAGGGGCAGAACAACAGATTTGTACCTTCTCAGCTCGGGGAATTGAACTTGCAACCTTTCAGTTACTAGTCCAACGCTCTAACCACTAGGCTACCTGCTGGTTACTGGCCCAACACTCTAACCACTAGGCTACCTGCTGGTTACTGGCCCAACACTCTAAACCTCAGTAATTGTAGTGTGTACAGTACTCTATATATTTAAACCTCAGTAATTGTAGTGGTGCAGTACTCTATATATTTAAACATCAGTAATTGTAGTGTGTGCAGTACTCTATATATTTAAACTTCAGTAATTGGTGTGGCATTACTCTATATGTTTAAACCTCAGTAATTGTAGTGTGTACAGTACTCTATATATTTAAACCTCAGTAATTGTATTGTGTACAGTACTCTATATTTTTAAACCTCAGTAATTGTAGTGTGTACAGTACTCTATATATTTAAACCTCAGTAATTGTAGTGTGTACAGTACTCTATATATTTAAACCTCAGTAATTGTAGTGTGTACAGTACTCTATATATTTAAACCTCAGTAATTGTAGTGTGTACAGTACTCTATATATTTAAACCTCAGTAATTGTAGTGTGTGCAGTACTCTATATATTTAAACCTCAGTAATTGTAGTGTGTGCAGTACTCTATATATTTAAACCTCAGTAATTGTAGTGTGTACAGTACTCTATATATTTAAACCTCAGTAATTGTAGTGTGTTCAGTACTCTATATATTTAAACCTCAGTAATTGTAGTGTACAGTACTCTATATATTTAAACCTCAGTAATTGTAGTGTGTTCAGTACTCTATATATTTAAACCTCAGTAATTGTAGTGTGTGCAGTACTCTATATATTTAAACCTCAGTAATTGTAGTGTGTACAGTACTCTATATATTTAAACCTCAGTAATTGTAGTGTGTGCAGTACTCTATATATTTTAACCTCAGTAATTGTAGTGTGTGCAGTACTATATATTTAAACAGTAATTGTAGTGTGTACAGTACTCTATATATTTAAACCTCAGTAATTGTAGTGTGTTCAGTACTCTATATATTTAAACCTCAGTAATTGTAGTGTGTACAGTACTCTATATATTTAAACCTCAGTAATTGTAGTGTGTGCAGTACTCTATATATTTAAACCTCAGTAATTGTAGTGTGTGCAGTACTCTATATATTTAAACCTCAGTAATTGTAGTGGGTACAGTACTCTATATATTTAAACATCAGTAATTGTAGTGTGTACAGTACTCTATATATTTAAACCTCAGTAATTATAGTGTGCAGTACTCTATATATTTAAACATCAGTAATTGTAGTGTGTGCAGTACTCTATATATTTTGTACCAAATGAGAACTCTGGTATAATTCCCTGAGATCTGGATCTTCCCTGGGAAATCACTGTTTAGTCTTTCTCTACTGCCATGGCCTCTCTCTGCTCTCTCTCTCTCTCTCTCTCTCAGGACTCTGTCCTCTCTCTCTCTATCTCTCTCTCTCTCTCTCTCTCTCTCTACCTCTCTCTGTCTCTCTCTATCTCTCCTCTCCTCTCTCTCTCTCTCTCCTCTCTCTCTCTCTGTCTCTCTCTCTGTCTCTCTCTCTCTGTCTCTGTCTCTCTCTCTCTCTCTCTCTCTCTCTCTCTCTCTCTCTCTCTCTCTCTCACACACTCTCTCTCTCACTCTCAATTCAATTCAATTCAATTCAAGGGGCTTTTTTGGCATGGGTAACATGTGTTAACATTGCCTCCCCAAGTAAGGATAATATATAAAGTGAAATAAACAATAAAAATTAACTCTCTCTCTCTCTATCTCTCTCCCCAACAGGACTCTCTCTCTCTATCTCTCTCTCTCTGTCTCTGTCTCTCCTCTCTCATCCTCTCTCTCAACACTCTCTCTCTCTCACACTCTCTCTCTGTCTCTCTCTCTGTCTCTCTCCCTGTCTCCTCAACTCTGTCTCTCTCTATCTCTCTCTGTCTCTCTCTCTCTCTGTCTCTCTCTGTCTCCCTGTCTCTCTGTCTCTCTGTCATCTCTGTCTCTGTCTCTCCATCTCTCTGTCTCTCTCTCTCTCTCTCTCTCTCTCTCTCCCTCTCACACACACACTGGGGATACAGACTCACATATTGACATGTGACTGGGGATACAGACTCATATTGACATGTGACAGGGGATACAGACTCATATTGACATGTGACAGGGGATACAGACTCATGTTGACATGTGACAGGGGATACAGACTCATATTGACATGTGACAGGGGATACAGACTCTCATATTGACATGTGACAGGGATACAGACTCAGTATTACAGGTCTTCAACCACAGATGCGATGTCTCCTGGTCTGTTAAACACTGATGTAGCTCTGTCCCCTTCAACCACAGATGGGATGTCTCCTGGTCGGTTAAACACTGATGTAGCTCTGTCCCCTTCAACCACAGATGGGATGTCTCCTGGTCTGTTAAACACTGATGTAGCTCTGTCCCCTTCAACCACAGATGCGATGTCTCCTGGTCTGTTAAACACTGATGTAGCTCTGTCCCCTTCAACCACAGATGCGGAAGGTCGACATCGGTGGATGTTGTGATTGAGACGCTGCAAAAACAAACAGATATCTCTAGTTTAAACTGACAGATTTAGATGGTGATTTTACTACTATGCTAATTCAATTGATCGAGAGCATGAACGTTCAATGAAATAAAATAAAAACCTTAGATGATCAAACTTTTTTTAAATGTTCTTCTCCTGTGAAGTAATAACATTCATCTTCTGCCCGGGTCACATGACGTCTTATTTTCAATGGGGTTTTATATTACTTCCAAGTGCTGACAGTTTAATGGTTTCTTATGTATTTTAACTGCTTTCCATAGTCAGCAAAGACGTCCCTATGCCTCTATAAAGGCCCAGAGACGTCCCTATTCTACTATAAAGGCCCAGAGACGTCCCTATTCTACTATAAAGGCCCAAATACTTCCCTATTCCACTATAAAGGCCCAAATACTTCCCTATTCCACTATAAAGGCCCAAATACTTCCCTATTCCACTATAAAGGCCCAGAGATGTCCCTATTCCTCTATAAAGGCCCAAATACTTCCCTATTCCACTATAAAGGCCCAAATACTTCCCTATTCCTCTATAAAGGCCCAAAGACGTCCCTATTCCTCTATAAAGGCCCAAAGACGTCCCTATGCCTCTATAAAGGCCCAAAGACGTCCCTATTCCTCTATAAAGGCCCAAAGACGTCCCTATTCCTCTATAAAGGCTCTGTGTCCCTATGTCTCTATAAAGGCCCAAAGACGTCCCTATGCCTCTATAAAGGCCCAAAGACGTCCCTATGCCTCTATAAAGGCCCAAAGACGTCCCTATTCCTCTATAAAGGCCCAAAGACGTCCCTATTCCACTATAAAGGCCCAAAGACGTCCCTATGCCTCTATAAAGGCCCAAAGACGTCCCTATTCCACTATAAAGGCCCAAAGACGTCCCTATGCCTCTATAAAGGCCCAAAGACGTCCCTATGCCTCTATAAAGGCCCAAAGACGTCCCTATTCCTCTATAAAGGCCCAAAGACGTCCCTATTGCTATAAAGGCCCAAAGACGTCCCTATTCCTCTATAAAGGCCCAAAGACGTCCCTATTCCTCTATAAAGGCCCAAAGATGTCCCTATTCCGCTATAAAGGCCCAAAGACGTCCCTATTCCTCTATAAAGGCCCAAAGACGTCCCTATTCCTCTATGGCCCAATGACGTCCCTATTCCTCTATAAAGGCCCAAATGTGTCCCTATGTCTCTATAAAGGCCCAAAGACGTCCCTATGCCTCTATAAAGGCCCAAAGACGTCCCTATTCCTCTATAAAGGCCCAAAGACGTCCCTATTCCTCTATAAAGGCCCAAAGACGTCCCTATTCCTCTATAAAGGCCCAAAGACGTCCCTATGCCTCTATAAAGGCCCAAAGACGTTATTCCTCTATAAAGGCCCAAATACGTCCCTATGCCTCTATGCCCAAAGACGTCCCTATGCCTCTATAAAGGCCCAAAGACGTCCCTATGCCTCTATAAAGGCAAATTCAGGAACCTGACCCTCAGTTATTAAAGGCCTAAAGACATTTTGTGTAGAACAGGTAAAGTAGCTGGTGAACTCAGGACCAGAATATGTCAACATGTTAACCTGAACATTTAACTTTCTTCTGTCTGGCTTTCCTATTTCACCATTTAAACGTGTTAACCTCAACCATCTATTCTATTTTGTCTAAAAGGATCCAGTGCTTCCCACTTCCCCCTCTTTCACCCTCTGTCTCCTTCCCTCTCTGTCTCTCTCTCCACCCCACTCTGTCTATTTCCACCCCAACTCTCTGTCTCTCTCTCTCCACCATCCTCTCCACCCCCACACACAATGGTGTGTGTTCTTCACTGGTTGCCCTTTTCAGTGGCAACAGGTCACAAATCTTGCTGCTGTGATGGTACTGTGGAATTTCACCCAGTAGATATGGGAGTTTATCAAAATTGGATTTGTTTTCTAATTTTTTTTTCTTTGTAGATCTGTGTAATCTGAGGGAAATATGTCTCTCTAATATGGTCAAACATTGGGCAGGCTAGGTTAGGAAGTGCAGCTCAGTTTCCACCTCATTTTGTGGGCAGTACATAGCCTGTCTTCTCTTGAGAGCCATAATCTGCCTGTAGTTCTCAATAGCAAGGCTATGCTCACTGAGTCTGTACATATTCAAACCTTTTGGGTCAATTGTGGTGTATTCAGTACTGTACGCCCTGTTTAAGGCCAAATAGCATTCTAGTTTGCTCTGTTTTTTTGTTAATTCTTTCCAAATTGTCAAGTAATTATCTTTTTGTTTTCTCATGATTTTGTTGGGCCCCAGGACCAGCTTGCTTAGGGGACTCTTCTCCAGGTTAAACTCTCTGTAGGTGATGGCTTTGTTATGGAAGGTTTTGCTTCCTTTTAGGTGGTTATAGTACTCTCTTTTCTGGATTTTGATCATTAGTGGGTATCGGTACTAATTCTGCTCTGCATGCATTTTTTGGTGTTCTGCGTTTACACGGAGGATATTTTTGCAGAATTCTGCGTCAGTCTCAATTTGGTGTTTGTCCCATTTTGTGAAGTCTTGTTGGTGAGCGGACCCCAGACCTCACAACCATAAAGGTCAATGGGCTCTATGACTGATTCAAGTATTTTTAGCCAAATCCTAATTGGTATGTTGAAATGTATGTTCCTTTTGATGGCATAGAATTCCCTTCTTGCCTTGTCTCTCAGATTGTTCACAGCTTTGTGGAAACCTGTGGAGCTGATGTTTAGACCAAGGTATATATTTAGGGCAACAGTGTCTAGATGGAATTTGTATTTGTGGTCCTGGTGACTGGACCTTTTTTGGAACACCATTATTTTGGTCTTACTGAGATTTACTGTCAGGGCCCAGGTCTGTGTGAAGAAATGTGTGTGTTTTTTTCCAATTTTAACCGCAGTAATTGTTGTTTGTGGACATGGATTTTATAATGTCATGTTTTACCCCAACACAACTTTCCATCAGTTTTTAAACCTCAGTAATTGTAGTGCTTTTTGAAATCAACAAAGCATGAGAAGACTTTGCATTTGTTTTATATTTTGTACCAAATGAGAACTCTGTTGTATAATTTTAAAAAGCCAATTTGACAGATCTGGATTGTTTTCATTGAGAAATACAAGTCTGCTGTTAAACTCCACCATCCTCTCCACCCCACTTCCCTCTCTGTCTCTCTCCCTCCATCCTCTCCACCCCACTTCCCTCTCTGTCTCTCTCCCTCCATCCTCTCCACCCCACTTCCCTCTCTGTCTCTCTCCCTCCATCCTCCCCACCCCACTCCCTCTCTGTCTCTCTCTCTCTCTCCACCATCCTCTCTTCCGTCTCTGTCTCTCTCTCTCTCTCCACCATCCTCTCTTCCCTCTCTGTCTCTCTCTCCATGTCTCTCTCTCTCTCTCTCTCCATCCTCCCCACCCCACTTCCCTCTCTGTCTCTCTCTCTCTCATCCTCTCCACCCCCTCGTCTCTCTCTCTCTCTCTCTCCACTGTCCTCAACAACCCACTTCCCCCTCTCTGTCTCTCTCTCTCCAACATCCTCTCCACCCCACTTCGCTCTCTGTCTCTCTCTCTCTCCACCATCCTCTCCACCCCACATCCCTCTCTGTCTCTCTCTCTCCCTCCACCCTCTCTCTCTCTGTCTCTCTCTCTCTCCACCATCCTCTCCACCCCTCCCCGCTGTCTCTCTCCCTCCATCCTCTCCACACCACCTGCCTCTCTGTCTCTGTCTCTACAGCATATTCTCCACCCCACTTCCACTCTGTCTCTCTCTCCCTCCATCCTCTCCACTCCTCTTCCCTCTCTGTCTCTGTCTCTCTCCACCATTCTCTCCACCCCACTTCCCTCTGTCTCTCTCTCTCCACTGTCCTCTCCACCCCACTTCCTCTCTCTATCTCTCTCTCCACCATCCTCTCCACCCCACTTCCTCTCTGTCTCTCTCTCTCTCC
Organism: Oncorhynchus masou masou; assembly: GCF_036934945.1. Lineage (NCBI taxonomy): Eukaryota > Metazoa > Chordata > Actinopteri > Salmoniformes > Salmonidae > Oncorhynchus > Oncorhynchus masou. The sequence goes on from NC_088223.1 coordinate 97,076,685, forward strand.
ACCATCTCCACCCCACATCCCTCTCTGTCTCTCTCTCTCCACTGTCCTCTCCACCCCACTTCCCTCTCTGTCTCTCTCCACCATTCTCTCCACCCCACTTCCCTCTCTGTCTCTCTCCACTGTCCTCTCCACCCCACTTCCCTCTCTGTCTCTCTCCTCTCCATGGGTCCACCCCACTTCCCTCTCTGTCTCTCATTCTCCACCATCCTCTCCACCCCACTTCCCTCTCTGTCTATCTAAAGTCCCCAAATCCAATCCAAAACTTTCTCTGTCTCTCTCCACCCCACTTCCCAGCTGTCTCTTCCATCCAAACCCCAATAACTGACATCTCCAGCATCTTCTCCATTCTATCTCTCTCTCCCTCCATCCTCTCCACCCCACTTATCTCTGTGTTTTTCCACCATGTACAAATGGCAAACCCCACAAGATAAAATCTCTTCAACATAGATATGGGTTGTATTTACAATGGTCCACCCCACTTCCCTTGCTGTCTATCTCTCAACCTCCATCCTCTCCACCCCACTTCCCTCTGTCTCTCTCTCTCCACCATCCTCTCCATCCCACTTCCCTTTCTGTCTCTCACACCATCCTCTCCATCCCACTTCCCTCTCTGTCTCTCTCTCCCTCCATCCTCTCCACTCCACTTCCCTCTCTCTCTCTCTCTCCACCATCTCTCCACCCCACTTCCCTCTTTGTCTCTCTCTCCACTGTCCTCTCCACCCCACTTCCCTCTCTATCTCTCACTCCACCATCCTCTCCACCCCACTTCCCTCTCTCTGTCTCTCTCCACCATCCTCTCCACCCCACTTCTCTGTCTCTCCCTCCATCCTCTCTCTCTGTCTCTCTCTCCACCATCCTCTCCACCCCACTTCCCTCTCTGTCTTTTCTCTCTCTCCACCATCCTCTCCACCCCACTCCCCTCTGTCTCTCTCCCTCCATCATCTCCACCCCACTTCCCTCTCTGTCTCTCTCTCTCTCCACCATCCTCTCCACCCCACTTCCCCTCTGTCTCTCTCCCTCCATCCTCTCCACTCCACTTCCCCTCTCTCTCTCGCCACCATCCTCTCCACCCCACTTCCCTCTCTCTCTCTCTCTCTCTCCACTGTCCTCTCCACCCCACTCCCTCTCTGTCTCTCTCTCTCACCATCCTCTCTGTCTCTCTCTCTCCACCACACTTCCTCTCTGTCTCTCTCTCTCTCCACCATCCTCTCCACCCCAATTCCCTCTCTGTCTCTCTCTCTCCACCATCCTTTCCACCCCACTTCCCTCTCTGTATCTCTCTCTCTCCAACATCCTCTCCACCCCACTTCCCTCTCTGTCTCTCTATCCACCATCCTCTCCATTAACTTCCCTTGCTGTCTTTTCCATCCTCTCCACCCCACATGGGTCTCTGTCTCTCTCATCTCTCCAACATCCTCTCCACCCCACTTCCCTCTCTCTCTCTCCACCATCCTCTCCATCCCACTTCACTCTTTGTCTCTCTCTCCACCATCTCTCCACCCCGCTTCTCTCTCTCTCTCTCTCTCTATCTTCCTCTCTCTGTCTCTTTCTCTCCACCATCTCTCCACTGTCTTCTCTGTCTCTCTCCCTCCATCCTCTCAACCCCACCTCCCTAACTGTCTCTGTCTCTCCAGCATCTTCTCTACTCTCTCTCTCTCTCTCTCTCTCTCTCCATCTCTCTCCACCCCACTTCCCTCTCTGTCTCTCTCTCCACCATCCTCTCCACCCCACTTCCCTCTGTCTCTCTCCCTCCATCATCTCCACCCCACTTCCCTCTCTCTCTCTCTCTCTCTCTCCACCATCCTCTCCACCCCACTTCCCTCTCTCTGTCTCTCTCCACCATCCTCCACCCCACTCTCTGTCTCTCTCTCTCCACTGTCCTCTCCACCCCACTCTCTATCTCTCTCTCTCCACTGTCCTCTCCACCCCACTCTCTCTGTCTCTCTCCCTCCATCCCCTCCACCCACTTCCTCTCTGTCTCTCTCTCCACCATCCTCTCCACCCCACTTCCCTGTCTCTCTGTCCACTGTCCTCTCCACCCCACTTCCCTCTCTATCTCTCTCTCTCCACCATCCTCTCCACCCCATCCCTTTCTCTCTCTCTCTCTCTCCACCATCCTCTCCACCCCACTTCCTGGGGATGTCAGACTCTCCCTGTCTGACATGTGACAGGGGATCTCTCTCCATCCTTCCACCCCAGGGGATACAGACTCTCCCTCCATGTTGACATGTGACAGGGGATACAGACTCTCCATGTTCCCACATGTGACTGGGGATACAGACTCCTATCTGACATGTCCACCACTCCATACAGACTTCCCTCTCTGTCTCTTTCTCTCCACCATCCTCTCCACCCCACTTCCCTCGCTGTCTCTCTCCCTCCATCCTCTCAACCCCAGGGGATACAGACTCTGTCTCTCCAGCATCTTCTCCACCACAGATATGTCTCCTGGTCTGTTAAACACTGATGTAGCTCTGTCCCACTTCAACCACAGATGGGATGTCTCTGGTCTGTTAAACACTGATGTAGCTCTGTCCCCTTCAACCACAGATGGGATGTCTCCTGGTCGGTTAAACACTGATGTAGCTCTGTCCCCTTCAACCACAGATGGGATGTCTCCTGGTCGGTTAAACACTGATGTAGCTCTGTCCCTTCAACCACAGATGGGATGTCTCCTCTCTGTCTCTCTCTACTGTCCTCTCCACTGACTTCCCTGTCTATCTCTCTCTTCAACCACCCCAGATGGGATGTCTCCTGGTCGGTTAAACACTGATGTAGCTCTGTCCCCTTCAACCACAGATGGGATGTCTCCTCCCTCCGGTTAAACACTGATGTAGCTCTGTCTCCCTTCAACCCCAGATGGGATGTCTCCTGGTCTCCATCCTAAACACTGATGTAGCTCTGTCCTGTCCTCTCCAACCACAGATGGGATGTCTCCACTGTCTAAACACTGATGTCCCTCTCTATCCCTCTCTCCACCATCCTCTCCCACACTGATGTCCCTCTCTGTCCCCTTCAACCACAGATGGGATGTCTCCTCTCCACTGTCCTAACCCCACTTCCCTCTCTGTCTCTCTCCACCATTCTTCCAACCCCAGATGGATGTCTCCAGGTCCTCTCCAAACACTGATGTAGCTCTGTCCATCCTTCAACCACAGATGGGATGTCTCCTCTCTCCATTAAACACTGATGTAGCTCTGTCCCCTTCAATCCACAGATGGGATTCCTCTCTGGTCGGTCTAAACACTGATGTAGCTCTGTCCCCTTCAACCCCACAGATGGGATGTCTCCAGGTCTTTAAACACTGATGTAGCTCTGTCCATCCTTCAACCCCAGATGGGATGTCTCCTGGTCGGTTAAACACTCATGTAGCTCTGTCCCCATTCAACCACAGATCCCTCTCTGTCTCCTGGTCTGTTCAACATCCACTGATTCCCTCTCTGTCCCTCTCTCCAACCACAGATGGGATGTCTCCTGGTCTGTTAAACACTGATGTAGCTCTGTCCCTCCATTCCAACCACAGATGGGATGTCTCCTGGTCGGTCCAATCCACTGATCCCACTTAGCTCTGTCCCTTCAACCACAGATGGGATGTCTCCTGGTCTCTCCCTCCAAACACTGATTAGCTCTGTCTCCCCTTCTCTCCACCATCCTCTCCACCCCACTTCCCTCTTTGTCTCTCTCTCTCCACTGTCCTAAACTTCCTGATATCTCTCGCTCTCTCCACCATCCTCTCCACAGACTTCCCTCTCTGTCTCTCTCTCTCTCCACCATCCTCTCCAACTTCCCTCTGATCTCTCCCTCCATCCTCTCCACCCCACTTCAACCTCTCTGTCTCTCTCTCCACCATCCCTCTCCACCCCACTTCCCTCTCTGTCTTGATCTCTCTCCACCATCCTCTCAAACCCCATCTTCCTCTGTTTAAATCTCCACCCCACTTTCTGTGATTTTCTCTCTCCACCAATTCCAACTTCCCCTCTGTCTCTCTCCCTCCATCCTCTCCACTCCACTTCCCTCTCTCTCTCTCGCCACCATCCTCTCCACCCCACTTCCCTCTCTGTCTCTCTAAAATAAAACTGTCCCTTAGATGACCCAACTTCCCTTCTTTTCTCCAATCCTCTCCACCCCAATTCCCTCTCTTCTCTCTCTCCACCATCCTCTCCACCCCACATTCATCTCTCTGCCTCTCTCCACCATCCTCTCCAACGACTGTCTATTCTCTCCACCATCCTTTCCACCCCACTTATATCTACTTCCAAATCCTCTCCACCCCACTTTAATGTCTCTCTATCTCCACCATAACTGCTTTCCATAGTCCAACTTCCCGTCCCTATCCCTCCATCCTATAACTTCCCTCTCTGGCTCCAACAGACTCCACCCCACTTATTCTACTATAAAGGCTCCATCCCACTTCGTCCCTATGTCTACTATACCATCCTCAGAGCTTCCTCTCTCTCTCTCTCTCCACCCCACTTCCCTCTCTGTCTCTTTATTCCACCATCCTATAAAGGTCTCTCTCCCCCAAACCCCACTTCCCTATTCCTGTCTATAATCTTCTCCAAATACTTCCCTATTCCTCTATCCATCCTCTCCACCCCACTTCCCTATTCCTCTATACCAAGGCCCACCCCACTTCCCTCTGTCTCTCTATAAATCTCCACCCCACTTCCCTCTCTGTATTCCTCTATACCAAGGCTCCACCCCACTTCCTCTCTGTCTCTGTCTCTATAAAGGCCCAAAGACGTCCCTATTCCTCTATAAAGGCCCAAAGACGTCCCTATTCCTCTATAAAGGCCCAAAGACGTCCCTATTCCTCTATAAAGGCCCAAAGACGTCCCTATTCCTCTATAAAGGCCCAAAGACGTCCCTATTCCTCTATAAAGGCTCCAAAGACTTCCCTATTCTCTATAAAGGCTCTCCAAAGACGTCCCTATTCCTCTATAAATCCCCAACCCCACTTCCCTATTCCTCTATAAAGGCCCAAAGACTTCCCTATGTCTCTCTATAAAGGCCCAAAGACGTCCCTATTCTCCTATCCATCCTCTCCACACCAAAGCGTCCTGTCTATGTCTCTACAGCATATTCCCAAAGACGTCCCTATGTCTCTCCTCTCCCTCCATCCCCAACTCCACTTCCCTATCTCCTCTATCCAAGGCCCAAAGACTTCCCTATGTCTCTCTCTCTCCACTGGCCCAAAGACGTCCCTATTCCTCTATCCACCAAGGCCCACCCCACTTCCCCTCTGTATCTCTCTCTATAAAGGCTCCAAAGACGTCCCTCTGTCTTCCTCTATAAAGGCCCAAAGACTTCCCTATTCCTCTCCATATTCTCCCAAAGACGTCCCTATGTCCTCTCCACTGTCCTCTCCAAAGACTTCCCTATTCCTCTCCCTCCATCCTCCCAAAGACTTCCTCTCTGTCTCCTCTCTCCACCATCCTCTCCAAAGACTTCCCCTCTATCCTCTATAAAGGCTCCAAAGACTTCCTCTCTGTCCTCTATCTAAAGGCCCAAAGACGTCCCTATTCCATCCTATAAAGGCCCAAAGACTGTCCTGTCTCTCCAGCATCTTATCCACCCCACTTCCCTCTCTGTTCCTCTCTCCCTCCATAAAGGCTCCACCCCACTTCCCTCTCTCTCTCTCTTCCCACTCCACCATCCTAAAGGCCCAAAGACGTCCCTATTCCTCTATAAAGGCCCAAAGACTTCCCTATTCCTCTATAAAGGCCCACCCCACGTCCCTTATTCTCTATAAATCCTCTCCAAAGACGTCCCTGTATTCCTCTATAAAGGCCCAAAGACGTCCTCTGTATTCCTCTATAAAGGCCCATCCCACGTCCCTATGTCTCTCTATACACCAGGCCCAAAGACGTCCCTATTCCTCTCTCCATCCCTCCAAAGACGTCCCTGTATTCCTCTATAAAGGCTCCAAAGACGTCCCTATTCCTCTATAAAGGCCCAAAGACGTCCCTATTCCTCTCCACCATCCTCTCCAAAGACGTCCCTATTCCTCTCTACCATCCTCTCCACCCCCACGTCCCTCTGTCCTCTATAAAGGCCCAAAGACTTCCCTATTCCTCTATCCACCAAGGCCCAAAGACGTCCCTGTATTCTCTCTATCCACCATCCTCTCCAAAGACGTCCCTATGTCCTCTATCCATCATCTCCAAAGACTTCCCTATTCCTCTATAAAGGCTCCAAGACTTCCCTCTGTCCTCTATAAAGGCCCACTCCACGTCCCTATTCCACTCGCCATAAAGGCCCAAAGACTTCCCTATGTCTCTCTCTATAAAGGCCTCTCCACCCCACGTCCCTATGCCTCTATAAAGGCCCAAATTCCGTCCCTATTCCTCTATACCATCCTCTCCAAAGACGTCCCTCTGTCTCTCTCTATAAAGGCCCAAAGACGTCCCTCTCTGTCTCTCTATAAAGGCTCCAAAGACTTCCCCCTGTATTCCTCTATAACAGGCTCTCCACCCCACTTCCCTCTATGTCTCTCTATCTCCAATCCTCTCCGTCCCACTTCCCTTGCTGTCTCTCTCCCTCCATCCTCTCCACCCCACTTCCCTCTCTGTCTCTCTCTCTAAAGGCCTAAAGACAATTCCCTTCTCTCTCTACCATCTCCATCCCACTTCACTCTTTGTCTCTCTCTCCACCATCCTCTCCACCCCGTTCCCTCTCTCTCTCTCTCTCTCTAACTTCCCTCTCTGTCTCTCTCTCTCCACCATCCTCTCCAAGTTACTTCCCTCGCTGTTATTTTCCCTCCATCCTCTCAACCCCACCTCCCTAACTGTCTCTGTCTCCTCCAGCATCTTCTCCACCCCACTTCCCTCTCTGTCTCTCTCTCTCCCTCCATCCTCTCCACCCCATTCTCTCTCTGTCTCTCTCTCCACCATCCTCTCCACCCCACTTCCCTCTCTGTCTTTCTCTCTCTCCACCATCCTCTCCACCCCACTTCCCCTCTGTCTCTGTCTTCCACCATCCTCTCCACCCCACTTCCCTCTCTGTCTCTCTCTCTCCACTGTCCTCTCCACCCCACTTCCCTCTCTGTCTCTCTCTCTCCACTGTCCTCTCCACCCCACTTCCCTCTCTGTCTCTCTCTCTCCACCATCCTCAACACCCCACTTCCCTCTCTGTCTCTTCTCCACCATCCTCAACACCCCACTTCCCTCTCTGTCTCTCTCTCTCCACCATCAGGTCCACCCCACTTCCCTCTTTGTCTCTCTCTCTCCACTGTCCTCTCCACCCCACTTGTCTGAATTTCCACTGTCCTCTCCACCCTACTTCCCTCTCTGTCTTCTCCCTCCATCCTCTGGATTTGTCTCTCTCTCCACCATCCTTTTCCCTCTCTGTAGATCTCTGTCCACCATCTCCACCCCACTTCCTCTCTGTCTCTCTCCACCCCACTTCCCTCGCTGTCTCTCTCCCTCCATTCTCAACCCCACCTTAACTGTGCAGCTCCAGTTTCCACCACTTCCCTCTCTGTCTCTCTCCCTCCATCCTCTCCACCCCACTTCCCTCTCTGTCTCTCTCTCTCTCCACCATCCTCAACACCCCACTCCACCATCCTCAACAGCACTTTTCTCTCTAGCAAGGCTATCTCTCTTCAACATCCTGTCCACCCCACTTCCCTAATTTTGTCTGGTCAGGTATTCTCTCTCCACCATGTTTTCTCCACCCCACTTGTTTTTTTTGTCTCTTCCAAATTGTCCCTCCATCCTTTCCACCCCACTTGGGCCCTCTGTGTCTCTCTCTCTCCAACATCCTCTCCACCCCACTTCCCTCTGTCTCTCTCTCTCCACCATCCTCTAGGTCTCTGTCTCTCTTGTTATGGAAGGTTTCCACCCCGCTTCCCTCTCTGTTTATCTTCCTCTCCACTCCATTTCTGTCTCTCTTTCTCCACCATCCACCCCACTTCCCTCTTTGTCTCTATCTCCACTGTCCTCTACCCCACTTCCCTCTCTATCTGCATGCTCTTTTTTGGTCTCTCTCTCTCTCTCCACCATCCTCTCCACCCCACTTCCCCTCTGAGGATCCCTCCATCCTTCCACCCCACTTCCCTCTCTGTCTCTTCTCCACCATCCTCTCCACCCCACTTCACTCTCTGTCTTTCTCTCTCTCCACCATCCTCTCCACCCCACTTCCCTCTGTCTCTCTTCCATCATCTCCACCCCACTTCCCTCTCTGACTCTCTCCACCATCCTCTCCAAAGGTCAATCTGTCTCTTCCCTCCATCCTCTCCAACTTATTTTTAGCCAATCCTCTCCACCCCATGTTGAAATCTCTGTTCCTCTCTCCATGGCATAGACTTCCCTCTCTGCATCTGTCTCTCACCATCCTCTCCACCCCATTCCCTTTGTCTCTCTCTCTCCAATCCTCTCCACCCCACTTCCCTCTCTGTTTCTCCAATATGTACCCCACTTCCCTCTTTTTTCCACTGTCCTCTCCACCCCAACTCTGTCTCTCTCCAGTCCTCTCCACCCCACTTCCCCTCTGTCTCTCTCCCTCCATCCTCTCCACCCCACTTCCCTCTCTGTCTCTCTCTCTCCACCATCCTCTCCACCCCACTTCTCTCTCTGTCTCTCTCTCTCTCCACCATCCTCTCCACCCCACTTCCTCTCTGTCTCTCTCTCTCTCCACCCCACTTCCCATTATTTTGTCTTACTCTCCCTCCATCCTCTCAACCCCACCTCCCTAACTGTCTCAGAATCTCCATAACCCCACTTCCCTAGGTGTCTGCTGTCTCCCTCCATCCCTCCACCCCACTTCCCTCTCTGTGACTCTCACTCTCCACCATCCTCAGCATACTCCACCAGAAATTTAACTTCAGATTCTGTCTGAGGCCTCTCTCTTCAACATCCTCTCCACCCCACTTCCCTCTCTGTCTCTCTCTCCACCATCCTTCCACCCCAGGGTCCCTTGCTGTCTCTCATCCCTCCACCATCCTCTCCACCCCACTTCCCTTGCTGTCTCTCTCCCTCCATCCTCTCCACCCCACTTCCCTCTGTCTCTCTCTCCACCATCCTCTCCATCCCACTTCCCTCTCTGTTTCTCTACACCATTTTAACCCCAATTCCCTGTTTGTGGACATGGATTTTATGATTCCTCTCTGTTTTCTCCACCATCCCAACACCCAACTCCACCATCCCACACCCCACTTTCTCTGTCTCTCTCTCATGCTTCAACATTCTCCACCCCACTTCCCTTCTGTCTCTCTCTCCACCATCCTCTCCACCCCACTTCCCTTGCATCTCTCCACCATCCTCTCCACCCCACTTCCCTTGTCTCTCCCTCCATCCTCTCCACCCCACTTCCCCTCTGTCTGTCAATTAGGGTGTCACACCATCCTCTCCATGGTCTCTCTGTCTGGTCTCTCTCCACTGGTAAAATCCAATTTGACATTTCTCTGTACATTCCACCATTCTCTCCATTGAGGAAATTCCCTCTCTGTCTCTCTTCCACTGATAATCCCTGTCTGTCTCTCTCCCACCATCCTCTCCACCCCACTTCCCTCTCTGTCTCTCTCTCTCCTCCATCCTCTCCACCCCACTTCCCTCTGTCTATCTCTCTCTCTCCACCATCCTCTCCACCCCACTTCTCTCTGTCTCTCTCTCTCTCCACCCCACTTCTGTCTCTCTCCCTCCATCTCTCTCCTAACTGTCCTCAGCACACCCCACTTCCCTCTCTGTCTCTCTCTCTCCAACATCCTCTCCACCCCACTTCCCTCTCTGTCTCTCTCTCTCTCCACCATCCTCTCCCCCCCACATCCCTTCTCTGTCTCTCTCTCTCTCTTCAACATCCTCTCCACCCCACTTCCCTCTCTGTCTCTCTCTCTCTCCACCATCCTCTCCACCCCACTTCCCTTGCTGTCTCTCTCCCTCCATCCTCTCCACCCCACTTCCCTCTCTGTCTCTCTCTCTCTCCAACATCCTCTCCACCCCACTTCCCTCTGTCTCTCTCTCTCCACCATCCTCTCCATCCCACTCTGTCTCTGTCTCTCTCTACACCATCCTCTCCACCCCACTTCCCTCTCTGTCTCTCTCCATCCTCTCCACTCCACTCTCTGTCTCTCTCTCTCTCCACCATCCTCTCCACCCCACTTCGCTCTTTGTCTCTCTCTCTCCACTGTCCTCTCCACCCCACTTCCCTCTCTATCTCTCGCTCTCCACCATCCTCTCCACCCCACTTCCCTCTCTGTCTCTCTCTCTCTCCACCATCCTCTCCACCCCACTTCCCCCTCTGTCTCTCTCCCTCCATCCTCTCCACCCCACTTCCCTCTCTGTCTCTCTCTCCACCATCCTCTCCACCCCACTTCTCTCTGTCTTTCTCTCTCTCCACCATCCTCTCCACCCCACATCCCCTCTGTCTCTCTCCCTCCATCATCTCCACCCCACTTCCCTCTCTGTCTCTCTCTCTCTCCACCATCCACCATCCTCTGTCTCCTCCCCCACTTCCTCTCTGTCCCTCTCTCTCTCTCGCCACCATCCTCTCCACCCCACTTCCCTCTCTGTCTCTCTCTCTCCACTGTCCGCTCCACCCCACTTCCATCTCTGTCTCTCTCTCTCCACCATCCTCTCCACCCCAATTCCCTCTCTGTCTCTCTCTCTCCACCATCCTCTCCACCCCACTTCCCTCTCTGTCTCTCTCTCTCTCCACCATCCTCTCCACCCCAATTCCCTCTCTGTCTCTCTCTCTCCACCATCCTCTCCACCCCACTTCCCTCTCTGTCTCTCTCTCTCCAACATCCTCTCCACCCCACTTCCCTCTCTGTCTCTCTATCTCCACCATCCTCTCCACCCCACTTCCCTTGCTGTCTCTCTCCCTCCATCCTCTCCACCCCACTTCCCTCTCTGTCTCTCTCTCTCTCCAACATCCTCTCCACCCCACTTCCCTCTCTCTCTCTCCACCATCCTCTCCATCCCACTTCACTCTTTGTCTCTCTCTCCACCATCCTCTCCACCCCGCTTCCCTCTCTCTGTCTCTCTCTCTCCACCCCACTTTCTCTCAATTCACCATCCTCTCCAATTCCAAGCTGTCTCTTCCCTCCATTGGCATGGGAAACTGTCTCTGTCTAACATTTCTCCACCCCACTTCCCTATCTGTCTCTATATCTCCCTCCAAATAAACAATACTTCTCTCTCTTAACTCTCCACCACATCACACATCCCTCTCTGAAGTCTTCAAAACAATAAACCCCATTCCCAAATGTCTCTATCTATCTCCACCATCCTCTCCACCCCACTTCCCTCTCTGTCTCTGGTCTCTCCACTGTCCTCTCCACCCCACTTCCCTCTCTATCTCTCTCTCTCTCCACTGTCCTTTACCCCACTTCCCTCTCTGTCTCTTCACTCCATCCCCTCCACCCACTTCCCTCTCTGTCTCTCTCTCTCCACCATCCTCTCCACCCCAAATCTCTGTCTCTCTCTCTGATGGCACACTTCCCTCTCTATCTGTCTCCACCATCCTCTCACCCCACTTCCCTCTCTGTCTCTCTCTTCCACCATCCTCAACACCCCACTTGGATTCTGTCTCTTTCCACCATCCTCAACACCCCACTTTCTGTCTCTCTCTGTCCACCATCCTCTCCACCCCACTTCCCTCTTTGTCTCTCTCTCTCCACTGGTCCTCTCCACCCCACTTCCCTCTCTGTCTCTCTCCACTGTCCTCTCCACCCCACTTCCCTCTCTGTCTCTCTCCCTCCATCCTTCCACCCCACTTTCTCTGTCTCTCTCTCTCCACCATCCTCTCCACCCCACTTCCCTCTCTGTCTCTCTCTCTCTCCACCATCCTCTCCACCCCACTTCCTCTCTGTCTCTCTCTCTCTCCACCCCACTTCCCTCGCTGTCTCTCTCCCTCCATCCCTCAACCCCACCTTAACTGTCTCTGTCTCTCCAGCATCTTCTCCACCCCGCTCCCTCTCTGTCATAGTCTCCCTCCATCCTCTCCACCCCACTTCCTCTCTTTCTCAGTCCACCATGGTCAACACCCCATTCATCCTCAACACCCCACTTCCCTCTCTGTGTCTCTCTCTCTTCAACATTCTAGTTTCTCTGTCTCTTTTTGTCCAACTCCCCTTTCTTTCCTCCATCCTCTCCAAGTAATTATCTGTTTTCTCCACCATTTCCACCCCACTTCACTCTCTGTCTTTCTCTCTCTCCACCATCCTCTCCACCCCACTTCCCCTCTGTCTCTCTCCCTCCATCATCTCCACCCCACTTCCCTCTCTGTCTCTCTCTCCACCATCCTCTCCACCCCACTTCCCCTTGTCTCTCCCTCCATCCTCTCTTTCTCCAGGTTGTCGCCACCATCCTCTCCACCCCACTAGGCTCTGTTCTGGATTTTGTCCACTGTTCTCCAACTTCCCTCTCTGTCTCTCTTTCCACCATTCTCCACCCCAATTCCCTCTCTGTCTCTCTCTCTCCACCATTCTCCACCCCACTTTTGATAATCTCTCTCTCTCCACCATCCTCTCCACCCCACTTCCCTCTTTGCTCTCCACTGTCCTTCCACCCCATTTCTGTCTCTCTCCACTGTCCTCTCCACCCCACTTCCCTCTCTGTCTCTCTCCCTCCATCCTTCCCCACTTCCCTTTCTGTCTTTGTCTCCACCATCCTCTCCACCCCACTTCCCTCTCTGTCTCTCTCTCTCTCCACCATCCTCTCCACCCCACTGGGCTCTCTGTCTCTCTGATCTCCACCCCAGCTATCTTTCCCTCCATCCTCTCAACCCCATCCCTAATTGGTCTGTCTCCAGCATCTTTACTTCCTTCCTTTTGATCTCCACCATCCTCTAACTTCCCCTCTTCTCTGCCTCCATCTCTCCACCCCATCCTCTCTGTCTCTCTCTTCTCCACCATCCTTACCCCACTTCCCCTCTGATGTTTCCCTCCAAGGTATCCATCCACTTTCTGTGTGCTCTCGCCACCAGTCCTCTCCACCCCACTGGAATTTGTATTCTGTGGTCCACTGTGACTGGACCCCACTTTCTCTGTCTCTCTCTCTCCACCATCCTCTCCACCCCATTCCCTTCTGGTCTTCTCTCCACCATTCTGTCCACCCCACTTCCCTCTCTGTCTCTCTCTCTCTCACCACCATCCTCTCCACCCCAATTCCCTCTCTGTCTCTCTCTCTCCATCATCCTCTCCACCTCACTTCCCTCTCTGTATCTCTCTCTCTCCAACATCTCTCCACCCCACTTCCCTCTCTGTCATCTCTATCTCCACCATCCTCTCCACCCCACTTCCCTTGCTGTCTTTCCCTCCATCCTCTCCACCCCACTTCCCTCTCTGTCTCTATCTCTCTCCAACATCCTCTCCACCCCACTTCCCTCTCCTCTCTCCAATCCCTCCATCCCACTTCACTCTTTGTCTCTCTCTCCACCATCCTGTCCACTGTTTTCTCCAATTCTCCACCCCACTTCCCTCTCTGTTCTCTCTCCACCATCCTCTCCACCCCACTTCCCTCGCTGTCTCTCTCCCTCCATCCTCTCAACCCCACTCCCTAACTGTCTCTGTCTCCAGCATCTTCTCCACCCCATTCCCTCTCTGTCTCTCTCCCCTGCAGACTTCTCTGAAGCTCCATCCTCTCCACCCCACTTCCCTCTCTGTCTCTCTCTCCACCATCCTCTCCACCCCACTTCCCCTCTGTCTCTCTCCCTCCATCATCTCCACCCCACTTCCCTCTCTGTTTCTCTCTCTCCACCATCCTCTCCACCCCACTTCCCTCTCTGTCTCTGTCTCTCTCCACCATCCTCTCCACCCCACTTCCCTCTCTGTCTCTCTCTCTCCACTGTCCTCTCCACCCCACTTCCCTCTCTATCTCTCTCTCTCCACTGTCCTCTCCACCCCACTTCCCTCGCTGTCTCTCTCCCTCCATCCTCTCAACCCCACCTCCCTAACTGTCTCTGTCTCTCCACCATCCTCTCCACCCCACTTCCCTCTCTGTCTCTCTCTCTCCCTCCATCCTCTCCACCCCACTTCCCTCTCTGTCTCTCTCTCCACCATCCTCTCCACCCCACTTCCCCTCTGTCTCTCTCCCTCCATCATCTCCACCCCACTTCCCTCTCTCTCTCTCTCTCTCTCTCTCTCCACCATCCTCTCCACCCCACTTCCCTCTCTGTCTCTGTCTCTCTCCACCATCCTCTCCACCCCACTTCCCTCTCTGTCTCTCTCTCTCCACTGTCCTCTCCACCCCACTTCCCTCTCTATCTCTCTCTCCACTGTCCTCTCCACCCCACTTCCCTCTCTGTCTCTCTCCCTCCATCCCTCCACCCACTTCCCTCTCTGTCTCTCTCTCTCCACCATCCTCTCCACCACACTTCCCTCTCTGTCTCTCTCTCTCCACTGTCCTCTCCACCCCACTTCCCTCTCTGTCTCTCTCTCTCTCCACCATCCTCTCCACCCCACTTTCCTCTCTGACTCTATCTCTCTCCACCATCCTCTCCACCCCACTTCCCCTCTGTCTCTCTCCCTCCATCCTCTCCACTCCACTTCCCTCTCTGTCTCTCTCTCTCTCCACCATCCTCTCCACCCCACATCACTCTCTGTCTCTCTCTCTCCACTGTCCTCTCCACCCCACTTCCCTCTCTGTCTCTCTCCCTCCATCCTCTCCACCCCACTTCCCTCTCTGTCTCTCTCTCTCCACCATCCTCTCCACCCCACTTCCCTCTCTGTCTCTCTCTCTCTCCACCATCCTCTCCACCCCACTTCCCTCTCTGTCTCTCTCTCTCTCCACCATCCTCTCCACCCCACTTCCCTCTCTGTCTCTCTCTCTCTCCACCATCCTCTCCACCCCACTTCCCTCTCTGTCTCTCTCCCTCCATCCTCTCCGCCCCACTTCCCTCTCTGTCTCTCTCTCTCTCCACCATCTTCTCCACCCCACTTCCCTCTCTGTCTCTCTCTCTCTCCACCATCCCTCCACCCCACTTCCCTCTCTGTCTCTCTCTCCACCATCCTCAACACCCCACTTCCCTCTCTGTCTCTCTCTCTCCACCATCCTCTCCACCCCACTTCCCTCTTTCTCTCTCTCTCTCCATCCTCTCCACCCCACTTCCCTCTCTATCTCTTGATCTCCACCATCCTCTCCACCCCACTTCCCTCTCTGTCTCTCTCTCTCCACCATCCTCTCCACCCCACTTCCCTCTGTCTCTCTCCCTCCATCCTCTCCACCCCACTTCCCTCTCTGTCTCTCTCTCTCCACCATCCTCAACACCCCACTTCCCTCTCTGTCTCTCTCTCCACCATCCTCAACACCCCACTTCCCTCTCTGTCTCTCTCTCTCCACCATCCTCTCCACCCCACTTCCCCCTCTCTCTCCACTGTCCTCTCCACCCCACTTCCCTCTCTATCTCTTGATCTCCACCATCCTCTCCACCCCACTTCCCTCTCTGTCTCTCTCTCTCCACCATCCTCTCCACCCCACTTCCCCTCTGTCTCTCTCCTCCATCCTCTCCACCCCACTTCCCTCTCTGTCTCTCTCTCTCCTCTCCTCTCCACCCCACTTCCCCTCTGTCTCTCTCCCTCCATCATCTCCACCCCACTTCCCCTCTGTCTCTCTCTCTCTCCACCATCCTCTCCACCCCACTTCCCCTCTGTCTCTCTCCCTCCCTCCATCCTCTCCACTCCACTTCCCTCTCTGTCTCTCTCTCTCTCTCCACCATCCTCTCCACCCCACTTCCCTCTCTGTCTCTCTCTCTCCACTGTCCTCTCCACCCCACTTCCCTCTCTATCTCTCTCTCTCCACCATCCTCTCCACCCCACTTCCCTCTCTGTCTCTCTCTCTCCACCATCCTCTCCACCCCACTTCCCCTCTGTCTCTCTCTCCTCCATCCTCTCCACCCCACTTCTCTGTCTCTCTCTCTCCAACATCCTCTCCACCCCACTTCCCTCTCTGTCTCTCTCTCTCCACCATCCTCTCCACCCCACTTCCCTCTGTCTCTCTCCCTCCATCCATCTCCACCCCACTTCCCTCTCTGTCTCTCTCTCTCTCCACCATCCTCTCCACCCCACTTCCCCTCTGTCTCTCTCCTCCATCCTCTCCATCCCACTTCCTCTTTGTCTCTCTCTCCTCCATCCTCTCCCCCACTTCCCTCTCTGTCTCTGTCTCTCCACCATCCTCTCCACCCCACTTCCCTCTTGTCTCTCTCTCTCCTCCATCCTCTCCACCCCACTTCCCACTCTGTCTCTCTCTCTCCACCATCCTCTCCACCCCACTTCACCTTGTCTCTCTCCCTCCATCCTCTCCACCCCACTTCCCTCTCTGTATCTCTCTCTCTCCAACATCCTCTCCACCCCACTTCCCTCTCTGTCTCTCTCTCCACCATCCTCTCCACACCACTTCCCTCTCTGTCTCTCTCTCTCTCCACCCCACTTCCCTCTCTGTCTCTCTCTCCACCATCCTCTCCACCCCACTTCCCTCGCTGTCTCTCTCCCTCCATCCTCTCAACCCCACCTCCCTAACTGTCTCTGTCTCTCCAGCATCTTCTCCACCCCACTTCCCTCTCTGTCTCTCTCTCTCCCTCCATCCTCTCCACCCCACTTCCCTCTCTGTCTCTCTCTCTCCACCATCCTCTCCACCCAACTTCCCCTCTGTCTCTCTCCCTCCATCCTCTCCACCCCACTTCCCTCTCTGTCTCTCTCTCCACCATTCTCTCCACCCCACTTCCCCTCTGTCTCTCTCCCTCCATCATCTCCACCCCACTTCCCTCTCTCTCTCTCTCCACCATCCTCTCCACCCCATCCTCTCCCCTCCATCATCTCCACCCCACTTCCCTCTCTGTCTCTCTCTCTCTCCACCATCCTCTCCACCCCACTTCCCTCTCTGTCTCTCTCTCTCCATCCTCTCCACCCCACTTCCTCTTGTCTCTCTCCCTCCATCCTCTCCACCCCACTTCCCCTCTTTGTCTCTCTCCCTCCATCCTCTCCACCCCACTTCCCTCTCTGTCTCCCTCCTCCACTCCACTCCCTCTCTGTCTCTCTCCTCCCTCCCTCCATCCTCTCCACCCCACTTCCCTCTCTGTCTCTCTCTCTCTCCCTCCATCCTCTCCACATCTTCACTCCATCTCTCCCCCATCCCTCCACCCTCCCTCCCTATCCCTCCCTATCCCTCATGAGCAGGTTGACTCCCTGAGTCTTGGTCCAACAGCTTTGTCGGACATGATGTCATATGATGTCATGCCTTCTGTCACGATAGTAGAGATGAAAGGAATCAAGCAGTTAGCAATTCAGAGGAGAGAGCCAGGCAGACCTGACCATGCAGACCCAGGTTAGAGCTGACCTGACCATGCAGACCCAGGAGAGAGCTGACCTGACCATGCAGACCCAGGAGAGAGCTGACCTGACCATGCAGACCCAGGTCAGTAGAGCTGATGATAGGTGCAGACCCAGGGTCAGTAATAGTAGCATGATAGGTGTTGTTTAACAGGGTCAGTAATAGTAGTATGATAGGTGTTGTTTAACAGGGTCAGTAATAGTAGTATGATAGGTGTTGTTTAACAGGGTCAGTAATAGTAGCATGAGGTGTTGTTTAACAGGGTCAGTCATGGTAGTATGATAGGTGTTGAGGGTCATAGTAGTATGCAGACCCAGGGTCAGTAATAGTAGAATGACCATGCAGACCCAGGAGTATGATAGGTGTTGTTTACCAGGGCAGACCCATGGTAGTATGATAGGTGTTGACCATGCAGACATAGTAGTATGATAGCTGTTGACCAGGGTCAGTCAGGTAGTATGATAGGACCATGTTTAGACCCAGGAGTATGATAGGTGACCAGGGACCATGCAGATGATAGGTGGTGGAATGTGTTGTTTTACAGGGTCCATGCAGATGATAGGTGGTTTTACAGGGTCAGTCATGGTAGTATGATATGCAGACCCAGGGTCAGTAATAGTAGTGTGATAGGTGTTGTTTTACAGAGGGTCAGTCATAGTAGAGCTGATAGGTGACCAGGGTCAGACCCAGTAGGTGATAGGTGTTGTTTTACAGGGTCAGTCATGGTAGTATGATAGGTGACCCAGGGTCAGTCCCAGTAGTGTGATAGGTGTTGACCATGCAGACATAGTAGATGATAGGTGTTGTTTACCAGGACCATGCAGACCCATGATAGGTGTTGTTTACCATGCAGTCCCAGTGAGATAGGTGTTGTTGTACCAGGGCAGACCCAGGAGATGATAGGTGTTGTTTTACCATGCAGAATAGGATGATAGGTGTTGTTGACAGGGTCAGTCAGATGATAGGTGTTGTTTTACAGGGTCCTAGTAGTATGCAGACCCAGGTAGTATGATAGGTGTTGTTTACCAGGGTCAGTCAGGTAGTATGAGGTGACAGGGTCAATCATGCAGTATGATAGGTGCAGTGGAATGTGTTGACCATGCAGACCCAGGAGATAGGTGTTGTTTGACCATGCAGACCCAGGATAGGTGTTGTTTGACCATGTCAGAATAGTAGTGTGATAGGTGTTGTTTTACAGGGTCAGTCCAGTGTGCAGGACCCAGGGTCAGTCATAGTACCTGACCATGAAGATCATGGTAGTATGATAGGTGTTGACCAGTCCCATGAAGATCCAGGAGTCATAGTAGTATGATAGGTGTTGTTTAATGATAGTGATAGGTGTTGTTTACAGGGTCAGTAATAGTAGTATGATAGGTGTTGTTTAACAGGGTCAGTAATAGTAGTATGATAGGTGTTGTTTAACAGGGTCAGTAATAGTAGTATGATAGGTGTTGTTTAACAGGGTCAGTCATAGTAGTATGATAGGTGTTGTTTAACAGGGTCAGTAATAGTAGTATGATAGGTGTTGTTGTACAGGGTCAGTAATAGTAGTATGATAGGTGTTGTTTAACAGGGTCATCCATATTGGTATGATAGGTGTTGTTTAACAGGGTCATCCATATTAGTATGATAGGTGTTGTTTAACAGGGTCATCCATATTAGTATGATAGGTGTTGTTTAACAGGGTCATCCATATTGGTATGATGCCCCTGGATCAAATTAGGGTTAAATGCTCAAGGGCACATCAATATATTTTTCACCTTGACGGCTCGGGTAATGGAACCAGCGACCTTTGTGTTAGTTACTGGCCCTCTAACCGCTAGGTGCATGACACCAGCATCCCTACTCCTACTGATGACGAGAGAGGAGATGTCACCTGAAGTGTGACAGTGGTTGGGCAGGTGGCGTGGAGTGTGTGTGTGTGTGTGTGTGTGTGTGTGTGTGTGTGTGTGTGTGTGTGTGTGTGTGTGTGTGTGTGTGTGTGTGTGTGTGTGTGTGTGTGTGTGTGTGTGTGTGTGTGTGTGTGTGTGTGTGTGTGTGTGTGGTGTGTGTGGCGTGGAGTGTGTGTGTGGCATGGAGTGTGTGTGTGGCGTGGAGAGTGTGTGTGTGTGTTCATGCGTGAGGGACAGCTCCATAGCTTCAGTAATGATAAAGGTTCCAATTGGTCCCATCTGTTTCTGTCTCTCTCTTCCGCTCTCTCTGTATCTCTCTCTCGGTCTCTCTAACTCTCTTTGTCTCTCTCTCTGTCTCTCTGTCTCTCTCAGTCTGTCTCTGTCTCTCTGTCTCTCTGTCTCTCTGTCTCTCTCTCTCTCTGTCTCTCTCTCTCTCTGTCAATTCAATTAATTTCTATTCAAGGGCTTTATTGGCATGGGAAACGTGTTAACATTGCCAAAGCAAGTAAGGTAGATAATATATAAAGTGAAATGAACAATAAAAATTAACAGTAGACATCACACATACAGAAGTTTCAAAACAATAAAGACATTACAAATGTCATATTATGTATATATATATACAATGTTTTAACAATGTACAAATGGTAAAGGACACAAGATAAAATAAATATTCATAGATATGGGTTGTATTTACAATGGTACGTGTTCTTCACTGGTTGCCCTTTTCTCGTTGCAACAGGTCACAAATCTTGCTGCTCTGATGGCACACTGTGGAATTTCACCCAGTAGATATGGGAGTTTATCAAAGTAGGATTTGTTTTCGAATTCTTTGTGGATCTGTGTAATCTGAGGGAAATATGTCTCTCTAATATAGTCATACATTAGACAGGAGGTTAGGAAGTGCAGCTCAGTTTCCACCTCATTTTGTGGGCAGTGAGCACATAGCCTGTCTTTTCTTGAGAGCCATGTCTGCCTACGGCGGCCTTTCTCAATAGCAAGGCTATGCTCGCTGAGTCTGTACATAGTCAAAGCTTTCCTTAATTTTGGTCAGTCACAATGGTCAGGTATTCTGCCGCTGTGTACTCTCTGTGTAGGGCCAAATAGCATTCTAGTTTGCTCTGTTTTTTTGTTAATTCTTTCCAATGTGTCAAGTAATTATCTTTTTGTTTTCTCATGATTTGGTTGGGTCTAATTGTGCTGCTGTCTCTCTGTCTCTCTCTGTCTCTCTCTGTCTCTCTCTCTGTCTCTCTGTCTCTCTGTCTCTCTCTCTCTCTGTCTCTCTCTCTCTCTCTCTCTCTCTCTCTCTCTCTCTCTCTCTCTGTCTCTCTCTCTCTCTGTCTCTCTGTCTCTCTGTCTATATGTCTCTGTCTCTCTGTCGCTCTGTCTCTCTGTCTCTCTGTCTCTCTGTCTCTGGCTATCTGTCTCTCTCTCTCTCTGTCTCTCTCTCTTTCTGTCTCTCTCTCTCTGTCTCTCTGTCTCTCTCTCTGTCTCTCTCTCTCTCTGTCTCTCTGTCTCTCTGTCTCTCTCTCTGTCTCTCTCTCTCTCTGTCCCTCTCTCTCTCTCTCTTTCTCTCTCTATCTCTCTCTCTCTGTCCCTCTCTTTCTCTCTATCTCTCTCTCTCTGTCTCTGTCCCTCTCTCTCTCTCTCTCTCTCTGTCCCTCTCTCTCTCTCTCTGTCCCTCTCTCTCTGTCTCTCTCTCTGTCTCTCTCTCTGTCTCCTAATCATTCTATCTTTATCTCTCCCAATCTCTCGCTCTTTCTCTATGGTTCACTCTAATTTCAATTTCAATTCAATGCTGCTTTATTGGCATGGGAAACATATGTTAACATTACCATTGCAAGTGATGAAGATAATAAAGTGAAATAAACAATACAAATGAACAGCAAACATTACACTCACAGAAGTTCCAAAAGAATAGACATTTCAAATATTATATGTACATATAAAGTGTTGTAACGATGTGTAAATAGTGAAAGTACAAAAGGGAAAAGAAATAAACTTAAATATGGGTTGTATTTACAATGGTGTTTGTTCTTCATTGGTTGCTCTTTTCTTGTGGCAACAGGTCACACATCTTGCTGCTGTGATGTCACACTGTGGTACTTCACCCAGTAGATATGGGAGTTTCAGTAAAAGACACCCCACTTAGAGTTTGCAAAAATGCTCCTAAAGGACTTAGACCAGAGAAACAAGATTCTCAGGTCTGATGAAACCAAAATTGAACTCTTTGTCCTGAATGCCAAGCATCTCATCTGGAGGAAACCCGGTACCATCATGGTGAAGCATGGTGGTGGCAGCATCATGCTGTGGGGATGTTTTTCAGCGGCATGGACTGGGAGACTAGTCAGGATCAAGGGAACGAAGAACAGAGCAAAGTACAGAAAGATATTTGATGAAAGGCTCCTCCAGAGCACACAGGACCTTAGAGGTCAGGGGTGAAGGTTCATCTTCTAACAGGACAATGATCTAAACACATAGCCAAGACAACGCAGGAGTGGCTTGGGGACAAGTCTCTGAATATCCATGAGTAGCCAGGCCAGAGCCTGGATCAAACATCTCTGGAGAGACATGAAAACACAGTTGAAGTTCACATACACCTTAGCCAAATACATTTAAACTCAGTTTCTCACAATTCCTGACATTTAATCCGAGTAACAATGTCCCTGTCAGGTCAGTTAGGATCTCCACTTCATTTTAAGAATGTGAAATGTCAGAATAACAGAGAGAATGATTTATTTCAGCTTTTATTTCTTTCATCACATTCCCAGTGGGTCAGAAGTTTATATACACTCAATTAGTATTTGGTAGCATTGCCTTTAAATTGTTTAACTTGGGTCAAACGTTTCGGGTAGCTTTCCACAAGCTTTCCACTATAAGTTGGGTGAATTGTTTGTAGGCCTCCTTGTTCGCACATGCTTTTTCAGTTCTGCCCACACATTTTCTATGGGATTGAGGTCAGGGCTTTGTGATGGCCACTCCAATACCTTGACTTTGTTGCCCTTAAGCCATTTTGCAACAACTTTGGAAGTATACTTGGGGTCATTCTCCATTTAGAAGACCATTTTATTTTTAGTTTTAGTTTTTATTACACCTTTATTTAACCAGGTAGGCCAGTTGAGAACAAGTTCTCATTTACAATTGCGACCTGGCCAAGATAAAGCAATGCAGTTCGACACATACAACGACACAGAGTTACACATGGAATAAAACAAACATACAGTCAATAATACAGTAGAACAAAAGAAAACAAAAAGTCTATATACAGTGAGTGCAAATGAGGTAAGTTAAGGAAATAAATAGGCCTTGGTGGCGAAGTAATTACAATATAGCAATTAAACACTGGAATGGTAGATCGGCAGAAGATGAATGTGCAGTTAGAGATACTGTGGTGCAAAGGAGCAAAATAAATAAATAAATACCAGTGTGGGGATGAGGTAGGTAGATAGATGGGCTGTTTACAGATGGGTTATGTACAGGTGCAGAGCTGAGATAAGGCAAGGCTTTACCTAGCAGAGACTTGTGGCTATACCCTGTAGCCAGTGGGTTTGGCGACGAGTATGAAGCGAGGGCCAGCCAACGAGAGCATACAGGTCGCAATGATGGGTAGTATATGGGGCTTTGGTGACAAAACGGATTGCACTGTGATAGACTGCATCCAATTTGTTGAGTAGAGTGTTGGAGGCTATTTTATAGATGACATCACCGAAGTCGAGGATCGGTAGGATGGTCAGTTTTACCAGGGTATGTTTGCAGCATGAATGAAGGATGCTTTGTTGCGATATAGGAAGCCGATTCTAGATTTAATTTTGGATTGGAGATGCTTAATGTGAGTCTGGAAGGAGAGTTTACAGTCTAACCAGACACCTAGGTATTTGTAGTTTCCACGTATTCTAAGTCAGAGCCGTCCAGAGTAGTGATGTTGGACAGGCGGATAGGTGCAGGTAGCGATCGGTTGAAGAGCATGCATTTAGTTTTATTTGCGTTTAAGAGCAGTTGGAGACCACGGAAGGAGAGTTGTATGGCAATGAAGCTTGTCTGGAGGTTAGTTAATAACCTCTTAGAGCAAGCTGAGATGCTAGCGTCTCACTTAGCCAACAGGAAATGCAAATGCACTACGCCAAATGCTAATAGCACTCGATAAAACTCAAACTTTCATTAAAACACACATGCTTTTCGGCGAAAGCATGAGAAGCTATTATTTGATAGCATGCAACCCCCCGAAATACCTGAAAGGGACGTAAACATAATAATTAGCATAGCCGGCGCTATATGCACTCCTATATGTCCCATAAACATCACAATTGGTTCTTTTTTTTAAATTAAATCGGTCCAAAATGTCCATTTATGAAGACCGTCTGATCCAGGAAAAAACACAGTTTCAAAACACAACGTCATTTTTTTAAATTAAAAAAGTTGCCTTTAAACTTTGACAAAACACTTCAAACTACTTTTGTAATCCAACTTTAGGTATTAGTAAACGTTAATAATCGATCGAATTGATCACGGGGCGATCTGTATTCAATAGCAGCAGGTCTTGAGATGATGGTCGATATTCTCTCTACCAAAACTTCCTTTGTTGTGCCCTGATGACAGGAAGTGTCTATTCTTCATTTCACCAAGGAATAACTTCAACCCAATTGCCAGGACTGGCGACATCTTGTGGAAGCTGTAGGAATTGTCAACTGGGAGCTATCTATTTTCCCTTGCCATAGACAATAGAGGCAACTGGCAGATTGATATTATTATTGTTTTTTATCAGTTTTCCTTGGGGTTTTGCCCGCAACACATGTTCTGTTATAGTCACAGCCATGATTTAACCAGTTTCAGAAACTTCAGAGTGTTTTCTATCCACACATACTAATCATATGCATATACTATATTCCTGGCAGTAGTAGCAGGACTTTGAAATTTTGCGCGATTTTTAACAAAAAGTTTAAAAAAGTACCCCGATCTTTAAGAGGTTTTTAACACAGTGTCCAAGGAGGGGCCAGAAGTATACAGAATGATGTTGACTTCCTGACTCATGTCTTGAGATGTTGCTTCAATATATAATTTTCCATCCTTATGATGTAATCTATTTTGTTCACCAGTCCCTCCTGCAGCAAAGCACCCCCACAACATGTTATTCGCCTTGCAAGCCTTTTTCCTACAAACATAACAATGGTCATTATGGCCAAGCAGTTCTATTTTTTTTTTCATCAGAAAAGAGGACATTTCTCCAAAAAATACGATCTTTGTCCCCATGTGCAATTGCAAACCGTTGTCTGGCTTTTTTACGGTGGTTTTGGAGCAGTGGCTTCTTCCTTGCTGAGCGGCCTTTCAGGTTATGTCGATATAGAACTCGTTTAACTGAGGATATAGATAATTTTGTACCTGTTTCCTCCAGTATCTTCACAAGGTCCTTCGCTGTTGTTCTGGGATTGATTTGCACTTCTCGCACCAAAGTATATTCATCTCTAGGGGACAGAACGCGTCTCCTTCCTGAGCGATATGACGGCTGCGTGGTCCCATGGTGTTTATACTTGTGTACTATTGTTTGTACAGATGAACGTGGTACCTTCAGGTGTTTTGGAAATTGCTCCCAAGGATGAACCAGATTTGTGGCGGTCTACGATTTTTTTTCTGAGGTCTTGGCTGATTTCTTTTGATTTTCCCATGATGTCAAGCAAAGAGGCACTGAGTTTGAAGGTAGGCCTTGAAATACATCCACAGGTACACCTCCAATTGACTCAAATCAGAAGCTTCTAAAGCCATGACATAATTTTCTGGAATTTTCCAAGCTGTTTAAAGGAACAATCAAATTAGTGTAGGTAAACTTCTGACCCACTGGAATTGTGATACAGTGAATGATAAGTGATATAATCTGTCTGTAAACAATTGTTGGAAAAATTACTTGTGTCCTGCACAAAGTAGATGTCCTAAAACTATAGTTTAACAAGAAATGTGTGGAGTGGTTGATAATGAGTTTTAATGACTACAACCTAAGTGTATGTAAACCTCTGACTTCAGTTGTAGCTTTGCAGCAAAGCTCCCCATTCAAACTGACAGAGCTTGAGAGGATATGTAGAGAAGAATGGGAGAAACTCCCCAAATACAGGTGTGCCAAGCTTGTAGCGTCAAACCCAAGAAGACTCCAGGCTGTAATCGCTGCCAAAGGTGTTTCGAACAAAGTACTGAGTGAAGGGTCTGAATACTTATGTAAATGTGATCCCCCCCCTAACAAAATGTGAAAATAGCAAAATAAATTAAAACCTGTTTTTGCGTCGTCGTTAATGGGGTTTTGTGACAGAAAACAACTATTTAGTCAATTTCAGAATAAAGCTTTACAATTTTTTTTTTAAATAGAAAAAGTGAAGGTGTCTGAATACTTTCAATTATTATTCAATAATTTGCAATTAACTTATATAATTCATCCTTGACATAGAGATCTTTCTTTCTCAAACATTAACTCATTATGAATGCAGATATCCAGTTACATATCACTAACTCAGGCTGGATTCCAATATGAATTACATATCACTAACAGGCTGGATTCCAATATGAATTACATATCACTAACTCAGGCTGGATTCCAATATGAATTACATATCACTAACTCAGGCTGGATTCCAATATGAATTACATATCACTAACTCAGGCTGGATTCCAATATGAATTACATATCACTAACTCAGGCTGGATTCCAATATGAATTAAATATCACTTTGTCACAACTTGTCCCTTTTTATCGTGCCCCCCCCCTCTCACTCTCCCACAGGTTTTATGACTTAATCATAAATAGATAGAAACAATCGTATTATAGAGGGAGAGAGTCAACAAAGAGCTTCTCTTAGTTCAAAACTCCCCAAAATGGGAGAAATAAACAATATTTCTACCTTTGAGAATGTGGGAATGGTCCGTGGACACTTAAGGAATGACGTGTGTGTTTCATTCGGTGGATTTTCATATAAAGATGAACTAGTCACAACCTTGTGAGCCCACTGTGTGTCGTGAATCCATTTAGTTTTTCCTGCTCTTTCTCAGACCCCACCTCTTTCCATTGTCTACCAAGCTGTCATATCAGGTTTTCCCATTAGGGACTTTTCTATCATTGTTAAAACCAATATCTGTTTTGTTATGTATTTCTGTGGGATTATTTAGTTAGTAAATACATGTGTAAATTGCTGATTCATTATGGAAACTAGGGTTTGCGCAGATATCCAAGGGTTTGCGACATTCAGTAATGAGAACTGATGAGGTAATAGTAATTAATTAATAGATAAATAAAATAAAATAAATAACTAAATAAATAAATACATAAATAAATCATAAATAAATAAATAAAATATTATTTAAAGTATCTGACGAGTTATATTTGGAAAATTATGACTCTGTAAATCCCAACATCATAAATATAGACCAGGGCGTGACTCTGTAAATCCCAACATTTTCCCTCGTGCCCCAACTTCCTACGTATTTAATGTTAACATGATTAGTTTAATCACATAATAGTTCAACCTAGAGAATTGATTTGATATAAATAAGTATTCACATCTAATGACAGTCCGACAAAACAGAAACTTTGGTAGTCTTTGTAGGTTTTTCATTTGCCATCTTTAACACCAAGTCAATGACGTGACTCTCCACAAATAATTGGCTGTTTCACAACCAACCACTAAGAAATACATTTGATGATAGAAGAATTCTCACCCTTACCCTCCTTCTAGGCCAGTCTATTGTCCTGCTAATAGCGCTGCTAATAGCCATAATGGCGCTGTACAATGTGACAGTGTGTTTTTAAAAGAGTATTTTCCAGTATGCAACAATTTTTCTGTCATTCAGTGATATTGATTCCCATAGTAATTTGTTATGGATCCATAAAGAAATAAACATTGGCATTTTTAGCATTTTTTTATTAACGAAGCATAAAGATGCTGATGAAGAAATACAGTACTGTACTGTATATGCTTTTACATTTGCATCATAAAGTATTTTAAAGATATAAGCCACCTACATTTGTTTATTAGGCTACTGTGCAATCTGACAAGTAAACATAGCCTACAATACATATTGTAGTAAAGATGGGAAAGTTCCTAATTCCTTACATAAGGGAGAGCAGGCCATGTCCAGACTTTCTTGCTGACCTCAAATACTCATTAACTCTGTCTTTAATGATTTTTTGGGTTGCATCAGTCATGGACAGAAACTTCTGAGACACAGTGTTAATGATTAACACCCGGCTGTTCACTGGTAATTTGCCTCTGGATTCAACCCAGTTTGTATTCTGTGTCCACTCGTGGTCTCTGTCTTCAGTTGCACATCCTTGGAATAGCAAAACAGTATTAATGTCCGGATGGCCCTTGTTGTGCCTGGTGAGCAGTTGGTCAAGTTCTGGTTTCAGAAGAGGAATGGAAATGTCAGGGTGAACCGACGACCTGACGAACCCTCCAGGTGTGTTGACTCAGAGGTGTCTGTCAGAGGTGGAGTTCCAGAGCTCACAGATTGTGACCTCATCTCGTTCCTCGCCCTCTTCAACGGGCCGTTCTCCACCTGACTCTCTGGACCAATCAGCTGTCACCCGTATTTCTGCCCTCAGATAATATTTCTCTTTCTGTTGGTCTGCCTTCATTGACTCAATCTCGGTCTTCAAAGTTTGAATCTGATCAATCAATCAAATGTATTTATGAAGCCCTTTTTACATCAGCTGCCAAAAGCACAAAGTGCTGTACAGAAACCCAGCTTAAAACCCCAAACAGCAAGCAATGTAGATGTAGAAGCACGGTGGCTAGGAAAAGCTCCCTAGAGAGGCAGGAACCTAGGAAGAAACCTAGAGAGGAACCAGGCTATGTGGGGTGGCCAGTCCTCTTCTGGCTGGGCCGGATGGAGATTATAACAGAACATGGTCAAATGTTCAAACGTTCATAAATGACCAGCAGGGTAAAATAATAATAATCACAGTAGTTGTAGAGGGTGCAACAGGTCAGCACCTCAGGAGTAAATGTCAGTTGGTTTTTCATAGACAATCATTCAGAATTAGAGACAGCAGGTGAGGCAGAGAGAGAGTCGAAAACAGCAGGTCCGGGACAGGTAGCAAGTCCGGTGAACAGGTCAGTGTTCCATAGCCGCAGGCAGAACATTTGAAACTGGAGCAGCAGGTGGACCAGGTGGACTGGGGACAGCAAGCAGTCATCAGGCTCTGAGGCATGGTCCTAGGGCTCAGGTCTTTCCCGGGAGGAGACAACCCAAGCCATTTAAACTGGAACAACCATTTCAGTAACGGGTGCAAACATCTAACTAAATGATTGGATTAGTTTAGATAATGTATGTTATTTGTCTTTGTGTAGCATGTACATGCAAAAACACAGATATTAAAAACAATACCCCAAAATCAACCTGCAGTAGATCATGCTTGGAAAAAAAGTGCATTTTTTATTATAACCTACAAAAGTAAAGTTGGTGTGACATCTCATTTAGTTTTGAGTTAGTACCACATAAAATTTTTGAAGTAATAATGACTTTTCATTGACTTTAAGTACAACTTACTAGAAATATTTGAGTTAAGAAATGCCTTGGATTTTACAGTGCAGGAAACCTGTGAGCCAGTAGCGTTGTGGTTAGGTTGCAGTAGCGTTGTGGTTAGGTTGCAGTAGCGTTGTGGTTAGGTTGCAGTAGCGTTGTGGATAGGTTGGGGTAGCGTTGTGGTTAGGTTGGGGTAGCGTTGTGGTTAGGTTGCAGTAGCGTTGTGGTTAGGTTGCAGTAGCGTTGTGGTTAGGTTGCAGTAGCGTTGTAGGAGACCGACATATCAATTCAAACAATGATAACGTGTATCTGCCAGTAAGTTTCTAATATCACTGTGTTTGTGTTTCTGCTTGTGCGTATTTCTGTGTTCGTGTGTTCGTGTGTCTGTAAGGCAGTAATCCTGAAATATGAAGGCTGGGGGCAAATGATCCTATAGCACTATTCAGCACACACACTTAATCTGACACAAAACCACACAGCTAAAATGTCAAGCCTATTCAGCTGTTAATCTGACACAAAACCACACAGCTAAAATGATCCTATGCACTATTCAGCACTTAATCTGACACAAAACCACACAGCTAAAATGATCCTATAGCACTATTCAGCACACTTAATCTGACACAAAACCTCCAGCTAAAATGATCCATCCCTAATCTCACACACTCTCTCCCTCCCTCCCTCTCCTCTCCTCTTCTCCTCCTCCCTCCCTCCCTCCTCCCTTCCCTGACACCCTCCCTCCCTCCCTCCCTCCCTCCCTCCCTCTCCTCCCTCCCTCCCCCTCCCCTCTCCTCCCTCCCTCCCTCCCTCCCTCCCTCCCTCCCCTCCCTCCCTCCCTCCCTCCCTCCCTCCTCCCTCCCTCCCCTCCCTCCCTCCCTCCCTCCCCCTCCCTCCCTCCTCCCTCCCTCCCTCCCTCCCTCCTCCCTCCCCTCCCTCCCCTCCCTCCCTCCCTCCCTCCCTCCCTCCCTCCCTCCCTCCCTCCCTCCCTCCCTCCCTCCCTCCCTCCTTTCTTCCCTCCCTCCCTTCTCCCTCCCTCCCTCCCTCCCTCCCTCTCCCTCCCTCCCTCCCTCCCTCCCTCCCTCTCCCCCCTCCCTCCCTCCCTCCCTCCTCTCCCTCTCCTCCCTCCCTCCCTCCCCTCCCTCCCTCCCTCCCTCCCTCCCTCCCTCCCTCCCTCCCTCCCTCCCTCCCTCCCTCTCTCTCCTCCCTCCCTCCCTCCCTCCCTCCTTCCTCTCCTTGTGTTGTTTTCACCTCTCTCAGCCCTTGAGGAAAGAATCCCACACATTTAATAAGAAAACACACTAAACCAGAAGGTCTGGTCTGACTACACTGTGTCTACCAGATATAAATCTGGTCTGACTACACTGTGTCTACCAGATATTAGCCTGGTCTGACTACACTGTGTCTACCAGATATGAACCTGGTCTGAATAACACTGTGTCTACCAGATATGAACCTGGTCTGACGAAAAACACATAAAATAAAACAGATATTAACCTGGTCTGACTACACTGTGTCTACCAGATATTAACCTGGTCTGACTACACTGTGTCTACCAGATATGAACCTGGTCTGACTACACTGTGTCTACCAGATATGAACCTGGTCTGACTACACTGTGTCTCCTCCCCAGATATTAACACTGGTCTGACTACACTGTGTCTAACCAGATATTAACCTGGTCTGACTACACTGTCATCTACCAGATATTAACCTGGTCTGACTACACTGTGTCTACCAGATATTAACCTGGTCTGACTACACTGTGTCTACCAGATATAAACCAGAAGGTCTGGGTTGACTACACTGCATGTATCAAGGATTCCTCTCACTGTTTATGTGTGTGTGTCAACACTGTGTGTGTGTGACGTGTGCGTGTGTGTGTACTGTGTGTGTTGTGTGTGTGTCTGTCTGTCTGTCTGTCTGTCCGTCCGTCCGTCCGTCCGTCCGTCCGTCCGTGTGTGTGTGTGTCTCTGTGTGTCTGTCTGTCTGTCTGTCTGTCTGTCTGTCTGTCTGTCTGTCTGTCTGTCTGTCTGTCTGTCTGTCTGTCTGTCTGTGTGCATGATGTCTGTGTTTGATGTCTCTCAGGAGGACAACCCATGTCAGCGAGACAAATCACTGTGATGAGTGGGAGGACACAACACTGTGATGTAGTGGAGATAGGAGGTGTGAAGGAGGACACAATGTGATTTGGCTGGGCCCTGTTCCATCTCCACTCGTGATGAAGTGAATTGGAATAGGTTTGAAATCAAACTGCGTTAATGTATGAACATTTCAACAGTTGCTTCAGGACTGCTACAGTTACCATATTGATGTATGGTGTGTGTGTGTGATGTGTTCATGTGATGCTTGATGGTTTTTGCACACTGCACTTGAAGTGGGAAACTTTCAAAGTTCTTGAAATGTTGGGATTGACCTTCATGTCTTAAAGGTTTGGGAGGACATCAACACAGTGGGATAGTTGGTCATTGTTGCACACTAAGCCTTGACTAGATGGGAGGACAGTCAGAACCTTGTTTGATGCTTCTACTGTGGGAGGACGACTGAATGATGAGGGGATTTTGGACATAAATGATGAACTTTATCGAACAAATCAAACATTTATTATGGAACTGGGATTCCTGGGAGTGCACACTGATGAAGATCATCAAAGGTAAATTAATATTTGTTATACTAGTGACTAATGTTGACTGTGTTCTGTTAATGTTTTATGTGTTAATGTTGACTGTCTTCTGACTAATGCTGACTACACAACATGGCGGATATGTTTTGGCTGTTATGGTCTCTGAGATTATTGCATGATATGCTTTTTCCAGTTTTTTGTTAAATCTGACACAGAGTGAGAGAGGTAAGGAGAAGGTGAGGAGGCATTAAGAAGTTTATCTAAAGTTCCATGTATAATAGTTGAATCTTTTATTAATGTTTATTATGACTATTTTATAATGAGTATTTCTGTAAATTGTTGTGGCTCTCTGCAAAATCACTGCATGTTTTGGAACTACTGAACGTAACACGCCAATGAAAATCAGATTTTGGGATATAAATATGA
>NC_088223.1:97113387-97167554 GCF_036934945.1 Oncorhynchus masou masou
TATTTGCACCTGTGCCTCGTTTTCCCTGATTGTATTTAAACCCTTAGTTCAACCCCTCAGTTCTGTGCTCTGTGTTTGTATGTTAGCACCCAGCCCTAGTGTTCTGTGTATTCTTGTCGTTTCCGGTGGATGCTCTTGTGGAATTCTGTTTTTGTTTTTGAGTATCTCTTGAGGCTTTTTTGTGCTATTCCTACCACCTTTTGGATTTGCCATTTTGTATTGAAGGACTTCTTTTTTTTTTACTTTATTAAATACACCGTCTTAAGTACTGCTGTGTCTGCCTCATCTTCTGGGTTCTGCTGACTATTCGTGGCTCAGTTGGTTAAGTGACTGTTTCTCACTCCGGAGACCCAGGTTCGTAACCGGGTCACTGACAACCTGACAACCGCCTTGATGTTAGTTGAGAACGACTGCTTTAGGTGAGGCAGATGAACCTGTAGCCATATTACTTCAACAGTATTTAACATGAGATCCTCTCTAATCTTTACAGGAATGTGGTTCTGTATATAAACTGCAACACCTCCACCTTTGGCATTTCTGTCTCTTCTGTAGATGTTATAACCTTGTATTGCTACCACTCTATCATCAAAGGTTTTGTCTAAGCGAGTTTCAGAGAGTCAAATTGTTGATTTCAAAAACCTAGTTTCTGAAGCTACAAATTTTAACCTGGGCTATTTGTAACACTTTTCTGACATCCTTGATTGTTTTTCTTGCTTTACTGGGAAGCTTGGCGGAGGTAGACATGCTCATGTTATGTATGTTAGTGCAGAGTGAGCTGCACACAGTGGACTTCCTACTAGGACACACCGCCTCAGTGGTCTTCCTACTAGGAGACATGACCTCAGTGTTAACAGTGGTCTTCCTATAGGACACACCACCTCAGTGTTAACAGTGGTCTTCCTATAGGACACACCACCTCAGTGTTAACAGTGGTCTTCCTATAGGACACACCACCTCAGTGTTAACAGTGGTCTTCCTATAGGACACACCACCTCAGTGTTAACAGTGGTCTTCCTACTGGGACACACCACCTCAGTGTTAACAGTGGTCTTCCTACTGGGACACACCACCTCAGTGTTAACAGTGGTCTTCCTATAGGACACACCTCCTCAGTGTTAACAGTGGTCTTCCTACTGGGACACACCACCTCAGTGTTAACAGTGGTCTTCCTACTAGGACACACCACCTCAGTGGTCTTCCTATAGGACACACCACCTCAGTGTTAACAGTGGTCTTCCTATAGGACACACCTCCTCAGTGTTAACAGTGGTCTTCCTATAGGACACACCACCTCAGTGTTAACAGTGGTCTTCCTATAGGACACACCTCCTCAGTGTTAACAGTGGTCTTCCTATAGGACACACCACCTCAGTGTTAACAGTGGTCTTCCTATAGGACACACCACCTCAGTGTTAACAGTGGTCTTCCTATAGGACACACCATTTCAGTGTTAACAGTGGTCTTCTTACTGGGACACACCCCTCAGTGTTAACAGTGGTCTTCCTATAGGACACACCACCTCAGTGTTAACAGTGGTCTTCCTATAGGACACACCTCCTCAGTGTTAACAGTGGTCTTCCTATAGGACACACCACCTCAGTGTTAACAGTGGTCTTCCTATAGGACACACCTCCTCAGTGTTAACAGTGGTCTTCCTATAGGACACACCTCCTCAGTGTTAACAGTGGTCTTCCTACTAGGACACACCTCCTCAGTGTTAACAGTGGTCTTCCTACTAGGACACACCTCCTCAGTGTTAACAGTGGTCTTCCTATAGGACACACCTCCTCAGTGTTAACAGTGGTCTTCCTACTAGGACACACCTCCTCAGTGTTAACAGTGGTCTTCCTATAGGACACACCACCTCAGTGTTAACAGTGGTCTTCCTATAGGACACACCTCCTCAGTGTTAACAGTGGTCTTCCTACTAGGACACACCTCCTCAGTGTTAACAGTGGTCTTCCTATAGGACACACCACCTCAGTGTTAACAGTGGTCTTCCTACTAGGACACACCACCTCAGTGTTAACAGTGGTCTTCCTATAGGACACACCACCTCAGTGTTAACAGTGGTCTTCCTATAGGACACACCACCTCAGTGTTAACAGTGGTCTTCCTACAGGACACACCACCTCAGTGTTAACAGTGGTCTTCCTATAGGACACACCACCTCAGTGTTAACAGTGGTCTTCCTATAGGACACACCTCCTCAGTGCTAACAGTGGTCTTCCTATAGGACACACCTCCTCAGTGTTAACAGTGGTCTTCCTACTGGGACACACCTCCTCAGTGTTAACAGTGGTCTTCCTATAGGACACACCTCCTCAGTGTTAACAGTGGTCTTCCTACTGGGACACACCTCCTCAGTGTTAACAGTGGTCTTCCTATAGGACACACCCCCTCAGTGTTAACAGTGGTCTTCCTATAGGACACACCACCTCAGTGTTAACAGTGGTCTTCCTATAGGACACACCACCTCAGTGTTAACAGTGGTCTTCCTATAGGACACACCTCCTCAGTGTTAACAGTGGTCTTCCTACTGGGACACACCACCTCAGTGTTAACAGTGGTCTTCCTATAGGACACACCACCTCAGTGTTAACAGTGGTCTTCCTATAGGACACACCACCTCAGTGTTAACAGTGGTCTTCCTACTGGGACACACCTCCTCAGTGTTAACAGTGGTCTTCCTACTGGGACACACCACCTCAGTGTTAACAGTGGTCTTCCTATAGGACACACCTCCTCAGTGTTAACAGTGGTCTTCCTATAGGACACACCACCTCAGTGTTAACAGTGGTCTTCCTATAGGACACACCTCCTCAGTGTTAACAGTGGTCTTCCTATAGGACACACCACCTCAGTGTTAACAGTGGTCTTCCTATAGGACACACCTCCTCAGTGTAAACAGTGGTCTTCCTACTAGGACACACCACCTCAGTGTTAACAGTGGTCTTCCTACTGGGACACACCCCCTCAGTGTTAACAGTGGTCTTCCTACTAGGACACACCACCTCAGTGTTAACAGTGGTCTTCCTACTAGGACACACCACCTCAGTGTTAACAGTGGTCTTCCTATAGGACACACCTCCTCAGTGTTAACAGTGGTCTTCCTGCTGGGACACACCACCTCAGTGTTAACAGTGGTCTTCCTATAGGACACACCACCTCAGTGTAAACAGTGGTCTTCCTATAGGACACACCTCCTCAGTGTTAACAGTGGTCTTCCTATAGGACACACCTCCTCAGTGTTAACAGTGGTCTTCCTATAGGACACACCTCCTCAGTGTTAACAGTGGTCTTCCTATAGGACACACCTCCTCAGTGTTAACAGTGGTCTTCCTATAGGACACACCTCCTCAGTGTTAACAGTGGTCTTCCTGCTGGGACACACCACCTCATTGTTGAAATCATTGGCCCACACTGGTCATCCTGTCTTCCTCTGCACATAATTATCTAATCTATTGTTCTCTCCTGTCTACAGTATCTTCATCCCTTCCCTTCCTTCTAGGACAACCATCCTCCTCCTCCTCCTCCCCCTCCTCCTCCTCCTCCTCCTTCTCCTCCTCCCCAGTGTTCCTCCTCCTCCTCCTCATCCACCTCCTCCTTCTCAGTCCTCCCCATCCTCCTCCTCCTCCACCTCCTCCTCCTCCCCCTCCTCCTCCTCCACCTCCTCATTCTTCCCACCCCGCTCTTCCTCCTCCCCACACCTCCTCAGTCCTCCTCCTCCTCCCCCTCCTCCTATAGGACACCTCCTCCTCCACCTCCTCCTGTTCATGGTCTTCCCACCCCGCTCTTCCTCCTCCCCATGTTCCTCCTCTTCATCCTCCTCCCCCTCCTCCCCATCCTCTTCCCACCCCGCTCTTCCTCCTCTTCATCCTCCTCCTCCTCCTCCTCCACCCCTTCCTCCTTCTTTATGCTCCCTCCTCCCCATCCTTGCTTTGTTGGTGGGTTCTAACAGTGTCTTCACAGAAGAGCAAATTGAGAGGTGAGTTGATGGATAGTTACTATACTAGTTACTATAGTAATTACCATACTAGTTACTATACTAGCTGTCTGTTCTAGTCTTACTATACTAGTTACTACAATAGTTACTATACTAGCTGTATGTTATAGTGTTACTATAGTGTTACTAAACTAGCTACTATACTAGTTACTGTACTAGTTACTATACTAGCTGTCTGTTCCAGTGTTACTATACTAGTTACTATACTAGTTACTATACTAGCTGTCTGTTCTAGTGTTACTATGCTAGTTACTATACTAGCTGTCTGTTCTAGTGTTACTATACTAGTTACTATACTAGCTGTCTGTTCTAGTGTTAATATGTGGTTACTATACTAGCTGTCTGTTCTAGTGTTACTATACTAGTTACTATACTAGCTGTCTGTTCTAGTGTTACTTATACTAGTTACTATACTAGCTGTCTGTTCTAGTGTTACTATACTAGTTACTATACTAGCTGTCTGTTCTAGTGTTACTATACTAGTTATTATACGAGTTACTATACCATCTGTCTGTTCTAGTGTTTATACTAGTTACTATACTAGTTACTATACTAGTTACTATACTAGTTACTATACTAGCTGTCTGTTCTAGTGTTACTATACTAGTTTCCATACTAGTTACTATACTATCTGTCTGTTCTAGTGTTACTATACTAGTTACTAAGCTAGCTGTCTGTTATAGTGTTACTATACTAGTTACTAGGACTATCTGTCTGTTCTAGTGTTACTATACTAGTTACTATACTATCTGTTAGTGTTACTAAACTAGTTACTATACTAGTTACTATACTAGCTGTCTGTTCTAGTGTTACTATACTAGTTACTATACTAGATGTCTGTTCTAGTGTTACTATACTAGTTACTATACTAGATGTCTGTTCTAGTGTTACTATACTAGTTACTATACTAGCTGCCTGTTCTAGTGTTACTATACTAGCTGCCTGTTCTAGTGTTACTATACTAGCTGTCTGTTCTAGTGTTACTATACTAGTTACTATACTAGTTACTATACTAGATGTCTGTTCTAGTGTTACTATACTAGTTACTATACTAGCTGTCTGTTCTAGTGTTACTATACTGTTACTATACTAGTTACTATACTAGCTGTCTGTTCTAGTGTTACTATACTAGTTACTATACTAGTTACTATACTAGCTGTCTGTTCTAGTGTTACTATACTAGTTACTATACTAGTTACTATACTAGCTGTCTGTTCTAGTGTTACCATACTAGTTACTATACTAGATGTCTGTTCTAGTGTTACTATACTAGTTACTATACTAGCTGTCTGTTCTAGTGTTACTATACTAGTTACTATACTAGTTACTATACTAGCTGTCTGTTCTAGCGTTACTATACTAGTTACTATACTAGCTGTCTGTTCTAGTGTTACTATACTAGTTACTATACTAGTTACTATACTAGCTGTCTGTTCTAGTGTTACTATACTACTTACTATACTAGTTACTATACCATCTGTCTGTTCTAGTGTTACTATACTAGTTACTATACTAGTTACTATACTAGCTGTCTGTTCTAGTGTTACTATACTAGGTACTATACTAATTAATATACTAGCTGTCTGTTCT
The DNA here is from genome assembly GCF_036934945.1 of Oncorhynchus masou masou. NCBI lineage: Eukaryota > Metazoa > Chordata > Actinopteri > Salmoniformes > Salmonidae > Oncorhynchus > Oncorhynchus masou. Next base: position 97,118,984 of record NC_088223.1, read on the forward strand.
AGTGTTACTATGCTAGTTACTATACTAGTTACTATACTAATTACTAAACTAGCTGTCTGTTCTATTGTTACTTTACTAGTTACTATACTAGTTACTATACTAGCTGTATGTTCTAGTGTTACTATACTAGTTACTATACTAGCTGTCTGTTCTAGTGTTACTATACTAGTTACTATACTAGTTACTATACTAGATGTCTGTTCTAGTGTTACTATACTAGCTGTCTGTTCCAATGTTACTATACTAGTTACTATAGTAATTACTATACTAGTTACTATACTAGCTGTCTGTTCTAGTGGTACTATACTAGTTACTATACTAGTTACTATACGAGTTACTATACTAGTTACTATACTAGTTACTATAGTAATTTATACTAGTTACTATCCTATTTACTATACTAGCTGTCTGTTCTAGTTTTACTATACTAGTTACTATACTAGTTACTATACTAGCTGTCTGTACTAGTGTTACTATACTAGTTACTTACTAAGTACTATACTGGTTACTATACTAATTACAATACTAGCTGTCTGTTCTAGTGTTACTATACTAGTTACTATACTAGTTATTATACTAGCTGTCTGTTCTAGTTTTACTATACTAGTTACTATACTAGTTACTATACTGGTTACTATACTAGTTACTATACTAATTACAATACTATCTGTCTGTTCTAGTGTTACTATACTAGTTATTATACTAGTTACTATACTAGTTACTATACTATACACGTTCAGATCTAGTTTCTAAACTAGTTACTATACTAGTTACTATACGAGTTACTATACTAGCTGTCTGTTCTAGTGTTACTATACTTGTTACTATACAAGTTATTATACTAGTTACTATACTATACACGTTCAGATCTAGTTTCTAAACTAGTTACTATACTAGTTACTATACTAGTTACTATACTAGCTGTCTGTTCTAGTGTTACTATACTTGTTACTATACAAGTTACTATACTAGTTACTATACTATACACGTTCAGATCTAGTTTCTAAACTAGTTACTATACTAGTTACTATACTAGTTACTATACTAGCTGTCTGTTCTAGTGTTACTATACTAGTTACTATACTAGTTATTATACTAGCTGTCTGTTCTAGTGTTACTATACTAGTTACTATACTAGTTACTATACTAGCTGTCTGTTCTAGTGTTACTATACTAGTTACTATACTAGTTACTATACTAGCTGTCTGTTCTAGTGTTACTATACTAGTTACTATACTAGTTATTATACTAGCTGTCTGTTCTAGTGTTACTATACTAGTTATTATACTAGTTACTATACTAGTTACTATACTATACACGGTCAGCTCTAGTTTCTAAACTAGTTACTATACTAGTTACTATACTAATTACTAAACTAGCTGTCTGTTCTATTGTTACTTTACTAGTTACTATACTAGTTACTATACTAGCTGTATGTTCTAGTGTTACTATACTAGTTACTATACTATACACGGTCAGCTCTAGTTTCTAAACGAGTTACTATACTAGTTACTATACTAGCTGTCTGTTCTAGTGTTACTATACTAGTTACTATACTAGTTACTATACTAGATTTCTGTTCTAGTGGTACTATACTAGTTACTATACTAGTTACTATACGAGTTACTATACTAGTTACTATACTAGTTACTATACTAATTACTATACTAGCTGTCTGTTCTATTGTTACTATACTAGTTATTATACTAGTTACTATACTAGCTGTCTGTTCCAATGTTACTATACTAGTTACTATACTAGTTACTATACTAGTTACTATACGAGTTACTATACTAGTTACTATACTAGTTACTATACTAATTACTATACTAGCTGTCTGTTCTATTGTTACTTTACTAGTTACTATACTAGTTACTATACTAGCTGTATGTTCTAGTGTTACTATACTAGTTACTATACTATACACGGTCAGCTCTAGTTTCTAAACTAGTTACTATACTAATTACTATACTAGCTGTCTGTTCTAGTTTTACTATACTAGTTATTATACTAGTTACTATACTAGCTGTCTGTTCCAATGTTACTATACTAGTTACTATACTAGTTACTATACTAGTTACTATACTAGCTGTCTGTTCTAGTTTTACTATACTAGTTATTATACTAGTTACTATACTAGCTGTCTGTTCCAATGTTACTATACTAGTTACTATACTAGTTACTATACTAGTTACTATACTAGCTGTCTGTTCTAGTGTTACTATACTAGTTACTATACTAGTTACTATACTAGTTACTATACTTGTTACTATACTAATTACTATACTAGCTGTCTGTTCTAGTGTTACTATACTTGTTACTATACAAGTTATTATACTAGCTGTCTGTTCTAGTGTTACTATACTAGTTACTATACTAGCTGTCTGTTCTAGTGTTACTATACTAATTACTATACTAGCTGTCTGTTCTAGTGTTACTATACTTGTTACTATACAAGTTATTATACTAGCTGTCTGTTCTAGTGTTACATACTAGTTACTATACTAGTTACTATACTAGTGTTACTATACTAGATGTCTGTTCTAGTGTTACTATACTAGTTACTATACTAGCTGTCTGTTCTAGTGTTACTATACTAGTTAATATACTAGTTACTATACTAGTTATTATACTAGCTGTCTGTTCTAGTGTTACTATACTAATTAGTTACTATACTAGTTACTATACTAGTTACTATACTAATTACTATACTAGCTGTCTGTTCTAGTGTTACTATACTAGTTACTATACTAGTTACTATACTAGTTACTATACTAGTTACTATACTAGTTACTATACTAGCTGTCTGTTCTAGTGTTACTATACTAGTTACTATACTAGCTGTCTGTTCTAGTGTACTATACTAGTTACTATACTAGTTACTATACTAGTTACTATACTAGCTGTCTGTTCTAGTGTTACTATGCTAGTTACTATACTATCTGTCTGTTCTAGTGTTACTATACTAGTTACTATACTAGTTACTATACTAGCTGTCTGTTATAGTGTTACTATACTAGTTACTATACTAGTTACTATACTAGTTATTATACTAGCTGCCTGTTCTAGTGTTACTATACTAGTTACTATACTAGTTACTATACTAGCTGTCTGTTCTAGTGCTACTATACTAGTTACTATACTAGTTACTATACTAGTTGTTCTATACTTTACTTGTTACTATACTAGTTACTATACTAGCTGTCTGTTCTAGTGTTACTATACTAGTTACTATACTAGCTCTCTGTTCTAGTGTTACTATACTAGTTACTATAGTAATTACTATACTAGTTACTATACTAGCTGTCTGTTCTGTTACTATACTAGCTACTATACTAGTTACTATACTAGCTGTCTGTTCTAGTGTTACTATACTAGTTACTATACTAGTTACTATACTAGTTATTATATAGCTGTCTGTTCTAGTGTTACTATACTAGTTATTATACTAGTTACTATACTAGTTACTATACTATAGCTCTAGTTTCTAGTTTCTATACTAGTTACTATACTAGTTATTATACTAGCTGTCTGTTCTAGTGTTACTATACTAGTTACTATATACTAGTTACTATACTAGCTGTCTGTTCTAGTGTTACTATACTAGTTACTATACTAGTTACTATACTAGTTACTATACTAGCTGTCTGTTCTAGTGTTACTATACTAGTTACTATACTAGTTATTATACTAGCTGTCTGTTCTAGTGTTATTACTATACTAGTTACTATACTATACTAGTTACTATACTAGTTACTATATTAGCTGTCTATGTTCTAGTTTCTAAACTAGTTACTATACTAGTTACTATACTGGCTGTCTGTTCTAGTGTCACTATACTATTTACTTACTATACTCGGTAGCTCTACTAAATTAGTTACTATACTAGTTACTATACTAGTTACTATACTAGTTACAATACTAGCTGTCTGTTCTAGTGTTACTATACAAGTTATTATACTAGTTACTATATTAGTTACTATACTTTACACGGTCAGCTCTAGTTTCTAAGCTAGTTACTATACTAGTTACTATAGTAATTACTATACTAGTTACTATACTAGCTGTCTGTTCTAGTGTTAATATACTAGTTACTATACTAGTTACTATACAAATGGATCACTAGTCACTTTAAATAATCCCACTTTAATAATGTTTACATACCCTACATTACTCATCTCATATGAGATATTGTATATAATCGGCCATCACTCATCTTAATGTACATATTCTCATTCACCCCTTTAGACGTGTGTTGTTGGGGAATTTGTTAGGTTACATGTTAGACAGTACTGATAGGTTAGATATAACTACATGGTCGGATCTAGAAGCACAAGCATTTCACTACACTCACATTAACATCTGCTAACTATGTGACCAATCAGATTTGATTCGATTGATGTGTACTTTGATACAAACCCACATACATACACACACACACACACACACACACACACACACACACACACACACACACACACACACACACACACACACACATACACACACACACACACACACACACACACACACACACACACACACACACACACACACACACACACACACACACACACACACACACACACACACACACACACACACACACACACCTATACATACATACACACACACACTAATGAATTCTTCTGTGTTTGATATTCATTTCCGTGGCCGTCCTGAACATTTTAGGCCTGTGTAATCTAATTACAAATCTGAGAAAACATTACTTTGACTGGTTTACAGTCCTCCAACCTGATTGTAGATTCTGTAACTCTCTGTGGACTCTGCTAGAACAATGCCAGGGTTCTAGGTTATAGAGTATTGGCATTATAGTGAGAGTAGGTTGTTGTGTAAAACCTTATATAGTGTAGAAATATGGTAGAAATATGGTAGATAAAGACCACAAAGATTAGTTATATTTTATTCTGCCTGGAGAGAGAGAAGCGACTCACCAATGGCATAGCAGGAAATGGAACAGCCTATTTCAGATGCTAAGTATATCTGCCGTACAGAGGTCAATTAAACTTGCCCCACCCACGGGTAAAGAGATAGAGAGAGAGAGAGGATAAAGAGATATATGAGAGGAGGAGGGATAAGAAAGGGTGTAGAGAGAGCAGGAAGAGGATGAGACAGAGAGAGGAGAGGGAGACTGTGTGTGTGAGCGAGAGTGAGAGAGAGAGAGAGAGACTGTGAGAGAGAGACTGTGTGAGAGAGAGAGAGAGAGAGAGAGAAGAGAGGAGAGGAGAGAGAGAGCGAGAGAGAGAGCGAGAAGAGAGAAGAGAGGAGAGAAAGAGAGAGTGAGGGGAAGAGAAGAGAAAAGAAGAGGGGTGAGAGAAGGAGTAGAGAGAGCAGGAATAGGATGATAGTAGAGAGGAAGGGTGAGAGAGACAGAGAGAAGAGAAGAGGGGGTGAAGAGAGGAAGTAGAGAGAGCAGGAAGAGGATGAGAGAGAGAGTAGAGAGGAGGGGGGAGAGAGACAGATAGAAGAGAGGAGGGGGGGAGAGCATGTGTAAGAATGAGAGAAGAAAGTGAGAGCGTAATGTCCCTCAGGGAGTGTCAATGAGTACATGAGGGTGGGAGGGAGGGAGGGAGGGAGGGAGATGAGAGGAAGGAGAGAAGCAAGTGCAGGAGGGAAGGAGCGGAGGAAAGTGAGAAGAGAGATGGAGAGGAAGATGAGTTGAGGTGAGGTGAGGTGATGCAATGGTGAGGTGATGCAATGAGATGAACAACAGCTCCATTTTGTTGTTTTTTAGACAGGAAGAATGTGTCTTCAATAGTTTGTTGTTTCTTAGACAGGAAGAATGTGTCTACAATAGTTTGTTGTTTCTTAGACAGGAAGAATGTGTCTACAATAGTTTGTTGTTTCTTAGACAGGAAGAATGTGTCTACAATAGTTTGTTGTTTCTTAGACAGGAAGAATGTGTATACAATAGTTTGTTGTTTCTTATACAGGAAGAATGTGTCTACAGTAGTTTGTTTATTTGTACAGTTCTGACATCTGTAGATCAGTTCTGAGCAGGTTTTCAGTAAAACCTGCTCAGGACAGGAGGGAAGAGAGAGAAGACATGAGAGATGGGGAGTAGGGAAGAAAGAGAGGAATGAAAGAGATTCCGGTGACAGGCCATGCTTCATGAAAAACCTACATGAATAAAATATTCCTCCAGCAGCCCAGATCCATTTCTCTCTGTCCATCTATCCCAGTCTTTCCTGTTCCTCCTCTCTCTCACATGCACCGTCAACCCCAGGAGACCTTCATCAGCACTGTTAATGACCCATGCTCCTCGACTCACCTCTCTACCTCCTCATCCATCTCTTCCCATCCCTCTCTTCTCCCTCCTTTGTCTCTCTTCTCGTCCCTTTCTTCTCCCTCTCTCTCCTGCCTCCATCTCTCTCTCTCTCTCTCTCTCTCTCTCTCTCTCAACCTGACCTCTTTCCCCCTTCCTCTCTCCCCCCGTCTCTCTCTCCACCTGGCCTCTACTCTCCTCTCTCCTCCTCCTCTCTCTCCACCTGGCGTCTACTCTCCTCTCTCCATCCTCTCTTTCTCTCCCCGTTTCTCTCTCCTCTCCTCTCTCCTCCCTCTCTTTCTCTCCCCATTTCTCTATCATCTCCTCTCTCCTCCCCCCCTCTCTCTCCACCTGGCCTCTACTCTCCTCTCTCCTCCCCCTCTCTCCCTCCACCTGGCCTCTACTCTCCTCTCTCCTCCCTCTCCCTCTCTCCACCTGGCCTCTACTCTCCTCTCTCCTCCCCCTCTCTCTCCATCTGGCCTCTACTCTCCTCTCTCCTCCCCCTCCCTCTCTCTCTCCAGCTGTCCTCTCTTTCTCTCCCCATTTCTCCCCTCCCCTCTCTCCTCCCTCCTCTCTCCACCTGGCCTCTACTCTCCTCTCTCCTCTCCTCTCTCCTCCCTCTCCTTCTCCCCACTGCCCTTTTTCACCTCCCTCCTCCCTATCCTTCTCTCCATTCTCCTCTCTCTCCACCTCTCTCCACCTCCCTCTCCTCTCTCCATTCTCCTCTCTCCATCTCACCTCCCTCCTCCCTCTCTCTCCATTCTCCTCTCTCTCCACCTCACCTCCCTCCTCCCTCTCCGTCTCTCCATTCTCCCTCTCTCCACCTCACCTCCCTCCTCCCTCTCTGTCTCTCCATTCTCCTCTCTCTCCACCTCACCTCCCTCCTCCCTCTCTGTCTCTCCATTCTCCTCTCTCTCCACCTCACCTCCCTCCTCCCTCTCCGTCTCTCCATTCTCCTCTCTCTCCACCTCACCTCCCTCCTCCCTCTCTGTCTCTCCATTCTCCTCTCTCTTCACCTCACCTCCCTCCTCCCTCTATGTCTCTCCATTCTCCTCTCTCTCCACCTCACCTCCCTCCTCCTCTCTCCGTCTCTCCATTCTCCTCTCTCTCCACCTCACCTCCCTCCTCCCTCTCTGTCTCTCCATTCTCCTCTTTCTCCACCTCACCTCCCTCCTCCCTCTCCGTCTCTCCATTCTCCTCTCTCTCCACCTCACCTCCCTCTCTGTCTCTCCATTCTCCTCTCTCTCCACCTCACCTCCCTCCTCCCTCTCTGTCTCTCCATTCTCCTCTTTCTCCACCTCACATCCCTCCTCCCTCTCCATCGCTCCATTCTCCTCTCTCTCCACCTCACCTCCCTTGGTCTAGCTGTCTTGTAAAATTGTCTCTTCCCGGTGTTCATACATCCACTTCACGGTCAAATAGCTCCCTCTTACACAGGTGAACGTGGAGAGAGGGAAGGAGGAGTGAGAGAGAGAGACAAAGCACAGCAAAAACAGCAATTTCTCTAAATGTCCCATGTAGCTCAATGGAAGTGCTTTTATTGCAGGTTCAGGACTCGGCTATCCAGTCTTGTCTACTGTAGGAGTGGCTCTGGCCTGGGTACATGGGTTTACATGGGTTTACGTAAACCGTTTTATAAAACGATTGTTCGTATTCTGGATTCTGATAGGTTGATATGCAGGTGTTGTGGGATAGAAGAAGGTGTGTCTCGGGTCAACCAGTACATTGTCTAGAGGAGGTCTGGGGTCAACCAGTACCTTGTTTAGAGGAGGTCTGGGGTCAACCAGTACATTGTGTAGAGGAGGTCTGGGGTCAACCAGTACATTGTCTAGAGGAGGTCTGGGGTCAACCAGTACCTTGTGTAGAGGAGGTCCGGGGTCAACCAGTACATTGTGTAGAGGAGGTCTGGGGTCAACCAGTACATTGTCGAGAGGAGGTCTGGGGTCAACCAGTACATTGTCTAGAGGAGGTCTGGGGTCAACCAGTACCTTGTGTAGAGGAGGTCTGGGATCAACCAGTACCTTGTCTAGAGGAGGTCTGGGGTCAACCAGTATATTGTCTAGAGGAGGTCTGGGGTCAACCAGTACCTTGTCTAGAGGAGGTCTGGGGTCAACCAGTACCTTGTCTAGAGGAGGTCGGGGGTCAACCAGTACCTTGTGTAGAGGAGGTCTGGGGTCAACCAGTACCTTGTCTAGAAGAGGTCTGTCTCCTAGGGTTGTATGTATGTGTGACTCCTAGGGTTGTCTGTGGGTTTGACTCCTAGGGTTGTCTGTGGGTTTGACTCCTAGGGTTGTCTGTATGTTTGACTCCTAGGGTTGTCTGTGGGTTTGACTCCTAGGGTTGTCTGTAGGTTTGGTTCCTAGGATTGTCTGTGGGTTTGACTCCTAGGGTTGTCTGTAGGTTTTACTCCAAGGGTTGTCTGTGGGTTTGACTCCTAGGGTTGTCTGTGGTGTGACTCCTAGGGTTGTCTGTGGGTTTGACTCCTAGGGTTATCTGTGGGTTTGACTCATAGGGTTGTCTGTGGGTTTGACTCCTAGGGTTGTCTGTGGTGTGACTGTCTAGGGCTGTCTTTAGGTCTGACTCCTAGGGTTTTCTTTTAGGTCTGACTCCTAGGGTTGTCTGTAGGTTTGACTCCTAGGGTTGTCTTTAGGTCTGACTCCTAGGGTTGTCTGTGGGTTTGACTCCTAGGGTTGTCTGTGGGTTTGACTCATAGGGTTGTCTGCATGTTTGACTCCTAGGGTTGTCTGTATGTTTGACTCCTAGGGTTGTCTGTCGGTTTGACTCCTAGGGTTGTCTGTGGGTTTGACTCCTAGGGTTGTCTGTAGGTTTGTTTCCTATGGTTGTCTGTGGGGTTGACTCCTAGTGTTGTCTGTATGTTTGACTCCTAGGGTTGTCTGTGGGTTTGACTCCTAGGGTTGTCTGTAGGTTTGACTCCTAGGGTTGTCTGTATGATTGACTCCTAGGGTTGTCTGTGGGTTTGACTCCTAGGGTTGTCTGTAGGTTTGTTTGCTAGGGTTGTCTGCATGTTTGACTCCTAGGGTTGTCTGTATGTTTGACTCCTAGGGTTGTCTGTGGGTTTGACTCCTAGGGTTGTCTGTGGGTTTGACTCCTAGGGTTGTCTGTGGGTTTGACTCCTAGGTTTGTCTGTGGGTTTGACTCCTAGGGTTGTCTGTGGGTTTGACTCCTAGGGCTGTCTGTGGGTTTGACTCATAGGGTTGTCTTTAGGTCTGACTCCTAGGGTTGTCTTTAGGTCTGACTCCTAGGGTTGTCTGTGGGTTTGACTCATAGGGCTGTCTGTAGGTTTGACTCCTAGGGTTGTCTTTAATTTTGAATCCTAGGGTTGTCTGTAGGTTTGACTCCTAGGGTTGTCTGTAGGTTTGACTCCTAGGGTTGTCAGTGGGTTTGACTCCTAGGGTTGTCTGTGGGTTTGACTCCTAGGGTTGTCTGTAGGTTTGTTTCCTAGGGTTGTTTGTATGTTTGACTCCTAGGGTTGTCTGTATGTGTGACTCCTAGGGTTGTCTGTGGGTTTGACTCTTAGTGTTGTCTGTAGGTTTGACTCCTAGGGTTGTCTGAATGTTTGACTCCTAGGGTTGTCTGTGGGTTTGACTCCTAGGGTTGTCTGTGGGTTTGACTCCTAGGGTTGTCTGTGGGTTTGACTCATAGGGTTGTCTTTAGGTCTGACTCCTAGGGTTGTCTTTAGGTCTGACTATTAGGGTTGTCTGTAGGTTTGACTCCTAGGGTTGCCTTTAGGTCTGACTCCTAGGGTTGTCTGTAGGTTTGACTCCTAGGGCTGTCTTTAGGTCTGACTCCTAGGGTTTTCTTTAGGTCTGACTCCTAGGGTTGTCTGTAGGTTTGACTCCTAGGGTTGTCTTTAGGTCTGACTCCTAGGGTTGTCTGTGGGTTTGACTCCTAGTGTTGTCTGTAGATTTGACTCCTAGGGTTGTCTGTGGGTTTGACTCCTAGGGTTGTCTGTGGGTTTGACTCCTAGGGTTGTCTGCATGTTTGACTCCTAGGGTTGTCTGTATGTTTGACTCCTAGGGTTGTCTGTCGGTTTGACTCCTAGGGTTGTCTGTGGGTTTGACTCCTAGGGTTGTCTGTAGGTTTGTTTCCTATGGTTGTCTGTGGGGTTGACTCCTAGTGTTGTCTGTATGTTTGACTCCTAGGGTTGTCTGTGGGTTTGACTCCTAGGGTTGTCTGTGGGTTTGACTCCTAGGGTTGTCTGTAGGTTTGACTCCTAGGGTTGTCTGTATGATTGACTCCTAGGGTTGTCTGTGGGTTTGACTCCTAGGGTTGTCTGTAGGTTTGTTTGCTAGGGTTGTCTGCATGTTTGACTCCTAGGGTTGTCTGTATGTTTGACTCCTAGGGTTGTCTGTGGGTTTGACTCCTAGGGTTGTCTGTGGGTTTGACTCCTAGGGTTGTCTGTGGGTTTGACTCCTAGGGTTGTCTGTGGGTTTGACTCCTAGGGTTGTCTGTGGGTTTGACTCCTAGGGCTGTCTGTGGGTTTGACTCCTAGGGTTGTCTTTAGGTCTGACTCCTAGGGTTGTCTTTAGGTCTGACTCCTAGGGTTGTCTGTGGGTTTGACTCCTAGGGTTGTCTTTAATTTTGAATCCTAGGTTTGTCTGTAGGTTTGACTCCTAGGGTTGTCTGTAGGTTTGACTCCTAGGGTTGTCAGTGGGTTTGACTCCTAGGGTTGTCTGTGGGTTTGACTCCTAGGGTTGTCTGTAGGTTTGTTTCCTAGGGTTGTTTGTATGTTTGACTCCTAGGGTTGTCTGTATGTGTGACTCCTAGGGTTGTCTGTGGGTTTGACTCTTAGTGTTGTCTGTAGGTTTGACTCCTAGGGTTGTCTGTATGTTTGACTCCTAGGGTTGTCTGTGGGTTTGACTCATAGGGTTGTCTTTAGGTCTGACTCCTAGGGTTGTCTTTAGGTCTGACTATTAGGGTTGTCTGTAGGTTTGACTCCTAGGGTTGCCTTTAGGTCTGACTCCTAGGGTTGTCTGTAGATTTGACTCCTAGGGTTGTCTGTGGGTTTGACTCCTAGGGCTGTCTGTGGGTTTGACTCCTAGGGCTGTCTGTGGGTTTGACTCCTAGGTTCGTCTGTAGGTTTGACTCCTTGGGTTGTCTGTTTGTTTGACTCCTAGGGTTGTCTGTGGGTTTGACTCATAGGGCTGTCTGTGGGTTTGACTCATAGGGTTGTCTTTAGGTCTGACTCCTAGGGTTGTCTTTTGGTCTGACTCCTAGGGTTGTCTGTAGGTTTGACTCCTAGGGTTGTCTTTAGGTCTGACTCCTAGGGTTGTCTTTAGGTTTGACTCCTAGGGTTGTCTTTAGGTCTGACTCCTAGGGCTGTCTGTAGGTTTGACTCCTAGGGTTGTCTGTAGGTTTGACTCCTAGGGTTGTCTGTAGGTTTGACTCCTAGGGTTGTCTGTGGGTTTGACTCCTAGGGTTGACTCCTAGTGTTGTCTGTGGGTTTGACTCCTAGGGTTGTCTTTAGGTTTGACTCCTAGTGTTGTCTGTGGGTTTGACTCCTAGGGCTGTCTTTAGGTTTGACTCCTAGTGTTGTCTGTGGGTTTGACTCATAGTGTTGTCTTTAGGTCTGACTCCTAGGGTTGTCTTTAGGTCTGACTCCTAGGGTTGTCTGTAGGTTTGACTCCTAGGGTTGTCTGTAGGTTTGACTCCTAGGGTTGTCTTTAGGTCTGACTCCTAGGGTTGTCTGTAGGTTTGACTCCTAGGGCTGTCTTTAGGTCTGACTCCTACTGTTGTCTGTGGGTTTACTCCTAGGGTTGACTGTAGGTTTGACTCCTAGGGTTGTCTGTAGATTTGACTCCTAGGGTTGTCTGTGGGTTTGACTCCTAGGGTTGTTTGTGTGTTTGACTCCTAGGGTTGTCTTTAGGTTTGACTCCTAGGGTTGTCTGTAGGTTTGACTCCTAGTGTTGTATGTGGGTTTGACTCCTAGGGTTGTCTGTAGATTTGACTCCTAGGGTTGTCTGTGGGTTTGACTCCTAGGGCTGTCTGTGGGTTTGACTCCTAGGGTTGTCTGTAGGTTTGACTCCTTGGGTTGTCTGTTTGTTTGACTCCTAGGGTTGTCTGTGGGTTTGACTCCTAGGGTTGTCTGTGGGTTTGACTCCTAGGGCTGTCTGTGGGTTTGACTCATAGTGTTGTCTTTAGGTCTGACTCCTAGGGTTGTCTTTAGGTCTGACTCCTAGGGTTGTCTGTAGGTTTGACTCCTAGGGTTGTCTTTAGGTCTGACTCCTAGGGTTGTCTGTAGGTTTGACTCCTAGGGCTGTCTTTAGGTCTGACTCCTAGGGTTGTCTGTGGGTTTGACTCATAGGGTTGTCTTTAGGTCTGACTCCTAGGGCTGTCTGTAGGTTTGACTCCTAGGGTTGTCTGCAGGTTTGACTCCTAGGGTTGTCTGTGGGTTTGACTCCTAGTGTTGTCTGTTGGTTTGACTCCTAGGGTTGTCTGTGGGTTTGACTCCTAGGGTTGTCTTTAGGTTTGACTCCTAGTGTTGTCTGTGGGTTTGACTCCTAGGGCTGTCTTTAGGTTTGACTCCTAGTGTTGTCTGTGGGTTTGACTCATAGTGTTGTCTTTAGGTCTGACTCCTAGGGTTGTCTTTAGGTCTGACTCCTAGGGTTGTCTGTAGGTTTGACTCCTAGGGTTGTCTGTAGGTTTGACTCCTAGGGTTGTCTTTAGGTCTGACTCCTAGGGTTGTCTGTAGGTTTGACTCCTAGGGCTGTCTTTAGGTCTGACTCCTAGGGTTTTCTGTGGGTTTGACTCCTAGGGCTGTCTGTGGGTTTGACTCCTAGGGCTGTCTGTGGGTTTGACTCCTAGGGTTGTCTGTAGGTTTGACTCCTTGGGTTGTCTATTTGTTTGACTCATAGGGTTGTCTGTGGGTTTGACTCCTAGGGTTGTCTGTGGGTTTGACTCCTAGGGCTGTCTGTGGGTTTGACTCATAGGGTTGTCTTTAGGTCTGACTCCTAGGGTTGTCTTTAGGTCTGACTCCTAGGGTTGTCTGTAGGTTTGACTCCTAGGGTTGTCTTTAGGTCTGACTCCTAGGGTTGTCTGTAGGTTTGACTCCTAGGGCTGTCTTTAGGTCTGACTCCTAGGGTTGTCTGTGGGTTTGACTCATAGGGTTGTCTTTAGGTCTGACTCCTAGGGCTGTCTGTAGGTTTGACTCCTAGGGTTGTCTGCAGGTTTGACTCCTAGGGTTGTCTGTGGGTTTGACTCCTAGTGTTGTCTGTTGGTTTGACTCCTAGGGTTGTCTGTGGGTTTGACTCCTAGGGTTGTCTTTAGGTTTGACTCCTAGTGTTGTCTGTGGGTTTGACTCCTAGGGCTGTCTTTAGGTTTGACTCCTAGTGTTGTCTGTGGGTTTGACTCATAGTGTTGTCTTTAGGTCTGACTCCTAGGGTTGTCTTTAGGTCTGACTCCTAGGGTTGTCTGTAGGTTTGACTCCTAGGGTTGTCTGTAGGTTTGACTCCTATGGTTGTCTTTAGGTCTGACTCCTAGGGTTGTCTGTAGGTTTGACTCCTAGGGCTGTCTTTAGGTCTGACTCCTAGGGTTTTCTGTGGGTTTGACTCATAGGGTTGTCTTTAGGTCTGACTCCTAGGACTGTCTGTAGGTTTGACTCCTAGGGTTGTCTCTAGGTTTGACTCCTAGGGTTGTCTGTAGGTTTGACTCCTAGGGTTGTCTGTGGGTTTGACTCCTAGGGTTGACTTTAGGTTTGACTCCTAGTGTTGTCTGTGGGTTTGACTCCTAGGGCTGTCTGTGGGTTTGACTCCTAGTGTTGTCTGTGGGTTTACTCCTAGGGTTGACTGTAGGTTTGACTCCTAGGGTTGTCTGTAGATTTGACTCCTAGGGTTGTCTGTGGGTTTGACTCCTAGGGTTGTTTGTGGGTTTGACTCCTAGGGTTGTCTTTAGGTTTGACTCCTAGGGTTGTCTGTAGGTTTGACTCCTAGTGTTGTATGTGGGTTTGACTCCTAGGGTTGTCTGTAGGTTTGACTCCTAGGGTTGTCTGTAGGTTTGACTCCTAGGGTTGTCTTTAGGTCTGACTCCTAGGGTTCTCTGTAGGTTTGACTCCTAGGGCTGTCTTTAGGTCTGACTCCTAGGGTTGTCTGTGGGTTTGACTCATAGGTTTGTCTTTAGGTCTGACTCCTAGGGCTGTCTGTAGGTTTGACTCCTAGGGTTGTCTGTAGGTTTGACTCCTAGGGTTGTCTGTGGGTTTGACTCCTAGTGTTGTCTGTTGGTTTGACTCCTAGGGTTGTCTGTGGGTTTGACTCCTAGGGTTGTCTTTAGGTTTGACTCCTAGTGTTGTCTGTTGGTTTGACTCCTAGGGTTGTCTGTGGGTTTGACTCCTAGGGTTGTCTTTAGGTTTGACTCCTAGGGTTGTCTGTAGGTTTGACTCCTAGGGTTGTATTTAGGTCTGACTCCTAGGGTTGTCTGTAGGTTTGACTCCTAGGGCTGTCTTTAGGTCTGACTCCTAGGGTTGTCTGTGGGTTTGACTCATAGGGTTGTCTTTAGGTCTGACTCCTAGGGCTGTCTGTAGGTTTGACTCCTAGGGCTGTCTGTAGGTTTGACTCCTAGGGTTGTCTGTAGGTTTGACTCCTAGGGTTGTCTGTAGATTTGACTCCTAGGGTTGTCTGTGGGTTTGACTCCTAGGGTTGTTTGTGGGTTTGACTCCTAGGGTTGTCTTTAGGTTTGACTCCTAGGGTTGTCTGTAGGTTTGACTCCTAGTGTTGTATGTGGGTTTGACTCCTAGGGTTGTCTGTAGGTTTGACTCCTAGGGTTGTCTGTGGGTTTGACTCCTAGGGTTGTCTGTGGGTTTGACTCCTAGGGTTGTCTGTGGGTTTGACTCCTAGGGTTGTCTGTGGGTTTGACTCCTAGGGTTGTCTGTAGGTTTGACTCCTAGGGTTTTCTGTATGTTTGACTCCTAGGGTTGACTGTGGGTTTGACTCCTAGGGTTGTCTGTAGGTTTGAAATGACAACATTATTACGTCCGATTCGGTATGAATCATTGCATTTTGCACCAGAAAGTGGTCCTCTTTGAAGTCTCGTAAAATTATGAATTGTGCTTTTTTTGTCTCCCTCTTGCGTAAATTTCCACCACATCTCATTACCCTTCAGACTTGTTAGTTAGCAGAGCCGGACTCAGGAGTTGAAATCCCTGGAGATCTTTACTATGTCCATTGAGTTAGTTAAGTGATGGCTAAAGTGGCACCTCGCCTCGAGCTCCGATAAAAACATTGCAGGTTTCTACTTTTTGTGTGTTTTTTTTCTAGTGTTTTTCTTAAATGTTCTCAAATCTTCTTATGGCTGAAATCCCGTTAACGGGATGATATGACAACAACCAGTGAAAGTGCAGGGCGCCAAAATCAAAACAACAGAAATCTCATAATTAAAATTCCTCAAACATACATGTATCTTATACCTTTTTAAAGGTAATCTTGTTGTTAATCCCACCACAGTGTCCGATTTCAAATAGGCTTTCACAGCGAAAGCACCACAAACGATTATGTTAGGTCACCACCAAGTCACAGAAAAACATATTTATATAAAAAAATCTCAGTATACATTGGAGAGCCACAACAATTTACAGAAATACTCATTATAAATGTTGATGAAAATAAAAGTGTTATGCATGGAACTTTAGATACACTTCTCCTTAATGCAGCCGCTGTGTCAGATTTCAAAAAATCTTTACGGAAAAAGCAAACCATGCAATAATCTGAGTAAGGCACTCAGAGACCAAACAAGCCAAAAAGATATCCGCCATATTGGGCAGTCAACAGAAGTCAGAAATAACATTATAAATATTCACCTACCTTACCTGATCTTCATCAGAATGCACTCCCAGGAATCCCAGTTCCACAATAAATGTTTGTTTTGTTCGATAATGTCCATCACTTATGTCCAAATAGCTACTTTTGTTTCTTAAATAAAGATTCACAGACTTTTCTCCAAATATAGCAGCAGGAAAGAGAAATCTATTTAAATATCTCTATCTATCTCTTTCTTTCTCTCTCAGCCTCACTCTCTCTCTTTTTTCTCTCTCTTTCTCACTCTCTCACTATCTATCAATTAGATATAATATAATGATATTTTAAATGCTATGTTGACAAAAATTGAGGAAATAGGATGGATGTTTTCACGTGATAGTCGGCAGAGAGGAAGAGGCGAAGCAGGAGGTTTTACTCCGCCCAACATTTGTCCATGAAAACTTAATGATGGAAAAAAAGGTTGGAACCATTTTCCTGCTTGTCCGCTAGGTTTTATGGGTATTATGACACATACTGTGATACTCTATTCATGGCACCGATGTTGCTGGTATAGCGATGTCTTTGGGCCAGTCTTGCGAGCACGGTGTAGTCTACTCTTAGTTTTTAACTCATATGAAATGCCAGTAGACCTCCGGTGGCCTGTATCGATTCCTCTTTTCAGACATAATGGAATGTAGCCCCTTGAAAGTGCCTCAACTACGGCATGTTTGTTTGTCTGATAGGGTAAGCTACACTACGGATTTTTAAAAACACAAAACCTTCTCTGGAGATATTGAAAGGAATGAGGCTTCTGAAGCCTGGGGTCCATCACTTGGCAACCAGAACTGTCAATCAAATAATCTGGAGCTGTTGCAGAGCAATCTCTCCTAAAAACAAATACTTTAAAGTTTGTTTAAATACCGTAACTTGTTTATTTATTAGAAATAAAACACAACATGGCAGCGCATCAATCAGCCACCTTTATTGTTGTCAGGGAAACAGAACATTTTAAACCGGAGCTAATGTCACTCTTTTTTTATTGTCTGAAAAGTGACCAACTATTGACATGTTAATGCAGCTACGTTTTAGGTCTGTAAAGGGTTGTGGTAGATATAACTTCATGGCCCTAACAGTCATATGTACCAGTCAAAGGTTTGCACATACCTATTCATTCAAGGGTTTGTCCACAAATTAACTTTTAACAAGGCACACCTGTTAAATGAAATCCATTCCAGGTGACTACCTCATGAAGCTGGATGAGTGAATGTCAAGAGTGGTGCAAAGCTGCCATCAAGGCAAAGTGTGGTGACTTTGAATAATCTAAAATCTAACATATATTTGGATTTGTTTAACACTTTTTTTTGGTTACTACATGATTCCATATGTGTTATTTAATAGTTTTGATATTTTAACTATTATTCTACAATGTAGAAAATAGTAAAACGAAAGAAAAACCCTGGTATGAGTATGGGTGTCCAAACTGTTGACTGCTACTCTATGACTACTCTTACTGTATTTACTAGGACCATTATTTTGCATTGTAAATTTATGTGGAATTGTATGATTTTTTTTTTAATGGGGACCATCCATCCTCCATCTTTGAGGACATGTATTCCCATGTATTTCCATTGTTAGATTGACTATCTTGTAAATATAGAAACAATCTTTGTCTGTGAAATGTTGGCTCGTGCAATATCTAATTCAAGACATGCTACGTTTTGTATTTTCATAACTTTTAAAATTATTATTTATTAAAAGATAGAACAAAGCCTTTAACCCCCCCACCACCACCCAATCACAGGACAGAATATAGTTGTTTCATTTATTTTTATATTCACTCCTCCTCTCCTCTCACTCCAGGGTTGTCCGGGCAACAGCCCCTGGTCCAGAATCAGACTGTGACAGAAGGCAGGACGGCCATCATGACCTGCAGAGTAGAATACAATGACCAGACGTCCCTCCAGTGGTCCAACCCCACACAGCAGACACTCTTCTTCGGGAACAAGAAAGGTAAGAGTCGCCTGTTATTAAACAACACACACACAGAGAGACAGAGAGAGACAGAGAGAGACAGAGAGACAGAGAGACAGAGAGACAGAGAGACACACTGTCCATGAGACAGGTGAGTCAGAATTACAAACTACATATAGCATTATCAAAATCAAACGTTTGCACGAAATGGCCCACACTTCATATTACAAGAGTTTTGAAATATTTGCAGATACACTTTTGAAACAGTTTATTTAAAAAAAATCACCAAACAAGTCAGTGCAACATATGCACAGCAGATATATTTACATTGGACTGAACAAATATATGCTCACAAAAAAACAGTAAACTGAAAAATAAAATTGCAGAAAAAAAATATATATATAAAAAAAATAGGCAATAAAAATAAAAATAAAAAATTAGGCAGCATCTTGCCGCACAGCTGGGTCTGGCCACAACGCCTCGTCCACATCACAGGCAATATCTTCCCTTGCCAGACATCGAGGGAAGAAGTGCCTTGAGTGCCTTATCCATCCCTGAATCGCACCCACATCAATCTCATCACATGCCTCTTCCATAGCCTGCACAAGAGGCCTGCGTACAATGGGCTGCCGGTCATATACCTTCCACCGCCATGCAGAAAACAACTCTTCTATGGGGTTCAGAAATGGTGGGTGGTCAGCAATCCAGTTGTGGACTGGGGCTGCATGATGAGAGCTCACGTTGTCCCATACTACAACGCACCGGGTTCTGTGATGATCTTTATCATTCATACGCTCTGGTGGTATGAGAATGTTGTGGAGTCCCTCCAGAAATGTGAGAATATGGGCTGTGTTGTATGGTCCAAGGTTGGTATGACGGTGGAGGACACCATGCGTATTGGAGATGGCAGCGCACATTGTGATGTTCCCACCACGTTGAACAGGAACATCTATAATGGGGTGGAGGACACCATGCGTGTTGGAGATGGCAGCGCACATTGTGATGTTCCCACCACGTTGGCCAGGAACATCTATAATGGGGTGGAGGACACCATGCGTATTGGAGATGGCAGCGCACATTGTGATGTTCCCACCACGTTGGCCAGGAACATCTATAATGGGGGGGAGGACACCATGCGTACTGGAGATGGCAGCGCACATTGTGATGTTCCCACCACGTGGCCAGGAACATCTATAATGGGGTGGAGGACACCATGCGTACTGGAGATGGCAGCGCACATTGTGATGTTCCCACCACGTGGCCAGGAACATCTATAATGGGGTGGAGGACACCATGCGTACTGGAGATGGCAGCGCACATTGTGATGTTCCCACCACGTTGGCCAGGAACATCTATAATGGGGTGGAGGACACCATGCGTACTGGAGATGGCAGCGCACATTGTGATGTTCCCACCACGTTGGCCAGGAACATCTATAATGGGGTGGAGGACACCATGCGTATTGGAGATGGCAGCACACATGGTGATGTTCCCACCACGTTGGCCAGGAATATCTATAATGGGGTGGAGGACACCATGCGTATTGGAGATGGCAGCACACATTGTGATGTTCCCACCACGTTGGCCAGGAACATCTATAATGGCTCTGTGGCCAGTGAAGTTTCTCCCACTTCTTCTGGTCTCTGCTAGGTTGAACCCAGCCTCATATATAAAGATGATCTCATGTGGGATTGCATGAGCATCCATTTCCAGTACTCCCTGAAAACAAAAAGAACAAAAGCAGTCAATATGGTGTTATCCAGTATACTGGGAAACAATGTAGTGTACTGCAGACAAAATGGTGTTATACAGTACACTGAATCAAATCAAATTTTATTTGTCACATACACATGGTTAGCAGATGTTAATGCGAGTGTAGCGAAATGCTTGTGCTTCTAGTTCCGACAATGCAGTAATAACCAACAAGTAATCTAACTAACAATTCCAAAACCACTGTCTTATACACACAAGTGTAAGGGGATAAAGAATATGTACATAAAGATATGAATGAGTGATGGTGCAGAGCAGCATAGGCAAGATACAGTAGATGGTATTGAGTACAGTATATACATATGAGATGAGTATGTAAACAAAGTGGCATAGTTAAAGTGGCTAGTGATACATGTATTACATAAAGATGCAGTAGATGATATAGAGTACAGTATATACGTATACATATGAGATGAATAATGTAGGGTAAGTAACATTATATTAGGTAGCATTGTTTAAAGTGGCTAGTGATATATTTTACATCATTTCCCATCAATTCCCATTATTAAAGTGGCTGGAGTTGAGTCAGTGTGTTGGCAGCAGCCACTCAATGTTAGTGGTTGCTGTTTAACAGTCTGATGGCCTTGAGATAGAAGCTGTTTTTCAGTCTCTCGGTCCCAGCTTTGATGCACCTGTACTGACCTCTCCTTCTGGATGGTAGCGGGGTGAACAGGCAGTGGCTCGGGTGGTTGTTGTCCTTGATGATCTTTATGGCCTTCCTGTAACATCGGGTGGTGTAGGTGTCCTGGAGGGCAGGTAGTTTGCCCCCGGTGATACGTTGTGCAGACCTCACTACCCTCACTACCCTCACTACTACTGTTACTACTACTACTACTACTACTACTACTGTTACTACTTCTACTACTAATGTTACTACTACTATTGCTACTACTACAACTCCTACTACTACTGTTACTACTACTACTGCTACCATTATATTATATAGATCAATTTACTATTGCTGCTTCTGCTACTACTACTGCTTCAACTAGTACTACTACTACTACTACTGCTTCTACTATTACTACTACTGCTACTACTATTACTACTACCACTACCACTACTACCATTACTACTACTACTGCTACCACTACCACTACTACTACCACTACAACTAAAACTACTACCTCTACTACTACTACTACTACTACTACTACTACTGCTACTACCACTACTACAGTCAATATGGTGTTATCCAGTACACTGGGAAACAATGTTGTGTACTGCAGTCAATATGGTGTTATCCAGTACACTGGGAAACAATGTTGTGTAGTGTACTGCAGTCAATATGGTGTTATCCAGTACACTGGGAAACAATGTTGTGTACTACAGTCAATATGGTGTTATCCAGTACACTGGGAAACAATGTTGTGTACTGCAGTCAATATGGTGTTATCCAGTACACTGGGAAACAATGTTGTGTACTGCAGTCAATATGGTGTTATCCAGTACACTGGGAAACAATGTTGTGTACTACAGTCAATATGGTGTTATCCAGTACACTGGGAAACAATGTTGTGTACTGCAGTCAATATGGTGTTATCCAGTACACTGGGAAACAATGATGTGTACTGCAGTCAATATGGTGTTATCCAGTACACTGGGAAACAATGTTGTGTACTGCAGTCAATATGGTGTTATCCAGTACACTGGGAAACAATGCTGTGTAGTGTACTGCAGTCAATATGGTGTTATCCAGTACACTGGGAAACAATGTTGTGTAGTGTACTGCAGTCAATATGGTGTTATCCAGTACACTGGGAAACAATGCTGTGTACTGCAGTCAATATGGTGTTATCCAGTACACTGAGAAACAATGTTGTGTACTGCAGTCAATATGGTGTTATCCAGTACACTGGGAAACAATGTTGTGTACTGCAGTCAATATGGTGTTATCCAGTACACTGAGAAACAATGATGTGTACTGCAGTCAATATGGTGTTATCCAGTACACTGGGAAACAATGTTGTGTACTGCAGACAATATGGTGTTATCCAGTACACTGAGAAACAATGATGTGTACTGCAGTCAATATGGTGTTATCCAGTACACTGAGAAACAATGATGTGTACTGCAGTCAATATGGTATTATCCAGTACACTGAGAAACAATGTTGTGTACTGCAGTCAATATGGTGTTATCCAGTACACTGGGAAACAATGTTGTGTACTGCAGTCAATATGGTGTTATCCAGTACACTGGGAAACAATGTTGTGTACTGCAGTCAATATGGTGTTATCCAGTACACTGGGAAACAATGTTGTGTACTGCAGTCAATATGGTGTTATCCAGTACACTGAGAAACAATGTTGTGTACTGCAGTCAATATGGTGTTATCCAGTACACTGGGAAACAATGTTGTGTACTGCAGACAATATGGTGTTATCCAGTACACTGGGAAACAATGTTGTGTAGTGTACTGCAGACAATATGGTGTTATCCAGTACACTGGGAAACAATGTTGTGTACTGCAGACAATATGGTGTTATCCAGTACACTGGGAAACAATGTTGTGTACTGCAGTCAATATGGTGTTATCCAGTACACTGGGAAACAATGTTGTGTACTGCAGACAATATGGTGTTATCCAGTACACTGGGAAACAATGTTGTGTAGTGCAGTCAATATGGTGTTATCCAGTACACTGAGAAACAATGCTGTGTGTAGTGTACTGCAGTCAATATTGTACTTACATCCACATCGTCTGACCTCTTGGTTTCTTTGAGAGTTTCTCTCAAACGGCTCCTTATAAAGTTGTTTCATTCTGATTTGGTGTCGCGTGAGAATGCGAGCCAATGTGGACAGACTGACTCGTTGAATGTTGTTGAATATGGTGTTGTCTTGGATAATGTGGCTTTGAATTTCTCGGAGTCTGATTCCATTATTTTCCAAAACCAAGTTTACAATGTTAGCTTCCTGTATCCCGGTGAACACTTGGCCCCGTCCTCCGCCGTGGTTGGCCCCGTCCTCCGCCGTGGTTGGCCCTGTCCTCCGCCGTGGTTGGCCCCGTCCTCCGCCGTGGTTGGCCCCGTCCTCCGCCGTGGTTGGCCCCGTCCAATGCCGTGGTTGGCCCCGTCCAACGCCGTGGTTGGCCCCGTCCTCCGCCGTGGTTGGCCCCGTCCTCCGCCGTGGTTGGCCCCGTCCTCCGCCGTGGTTGGCCCCGTCCTCCGCCGTGGTTGGCCCCGTCCAACGCCGTGGTTGGCCCCGTCCTCCGCCGTGGTTGGCCCCGTCCTCCGCCGTGGTTGGCCCCGTCCTCCGCCGTGGTTGGCCCCGTCCTCCGCCGTGGTTGGCCCCGTCCTCCGCCGTGGTTGGCCCCGTCCTCCACCATGCTTGGGTCTCTCAGTCCTTTAGAAAAACAAACAATATAGGGCTTGGACAATGCAACCTAAAGATATTTCACCCACAGTAGAGTCAATTCTACAGGAAATTTGTGCAGTAAGTGTATGACATCAGCCATTCATGAAGTAAACAGGTGTCACCCAACTGATACACTATGACATGGGGTGTACTACATAGTGTGAAAGAAATGTAGGTTACATACCTGTACTCCAGTCTCAATGCCCGGATGACACAGGCAACAGTAAAACGGCTCAAGTTGGGCTGCGCTCTCTGTCCAGCCTCTCACATTGTCAGCCCATGGTTGATGACATGATCAACTAAGGTTGCTCTGATTTCATTTGAAAGTTGTTGTCTTCTTTGTCCATGAACTCCTCTACCAGTTCTACCCCTACCTCTCACTCTTCCTCCCCCTCTCATTCTCACCCTCCCTCTTCCTCTTCCTCTCTCTGCAACGGCTTCCATTGTTGTTGTAAAACAAAAGGTGCTCACCTGTGGTCTTTTCATAGTGCTTACTTCCTGATTGAAGTGGTAATGATTAACCATTGAGGGGTTTGGCCAGGTGGCGCATGTATTGGCCAGGTGGCACATGTATTGGCCAGGTGGCACATGTATTGACCAATTAGCTCATGTCGTGTCATTTTGAAAGGCAGTGTTTTGAAATGGCCAACATGTGACTTCATGTCAGATTGTTGTGTCTTGTGCAGAGAACCGTGTGCAGTGCATTTAAGAAGTGCCCTATTGAATTGCAAAATGTGTGTAAAGCAGAAAATGTGTTTAGACTTTTGGAGACTTGAGAAGAGGTTTTGCTCTCTGTGTGTCAGTTTAAATAATTGCCATTTTAGCAATTGGAAAAAAACTGTATTATTATCATTATTATTATTATTATTATATTAGAGCAGAAGAGAGATAAAATATAATCCAAATTTGGAAGTAAATGTTTCCTATTCAGATTAATATGTTGCCTGACTACAATATTTATCTTGATTTGTTAATAAATACATGCTGTAGAGAGAGAGAGAAAGAGAGAGATTTAAATCATCTTTATTGGGTCTGGGAATCAACCACTCAATAAATACTCATATGAAACCATAGTTACACATCAATTAAAAACACAATTACTCATCCACAGTAACTAAACACAACAGCCTCTGAATAACCCATATACTCAAAAACAGATCGATATTGTTGACAAGTTTATAATAGCTGCCAACATTCCCTCCAGCATTCCCACCACATCCACAGACCCCTGTCCCCGAATGCTGTTCTTTCCATATTGCTCATTTTGCTGCCCCTCTAACACAACATTAAGCAACACAACTACACCCTTTTGACTGAACCTGCACTTTGGCCCAAATATATACAGTTGGGAAGAGAAAACCTCCCCCAACGTTGAGAACCAACTAGTGAGCAGGTCAATCATCCCGTCTAACCTGGGACACTGTAAGAACAGATGTGCCAGAGTTTCAGACTCAGCACAGAATGGACACCCCTCCCCAACAGTAGGGTCCAGGTGTACCAGATGCAGAATGGACACCCCTCCCCAACATGTTGGACACCCCTCCCCAACAGGAGGATCCAGGTGTAGCAGATGCATGTTGGTGGCTATTGATCCATGTATTATCCTCCATTATCCTCCATTGGAGGTCAGCTGTCCTCTTACCAATAGGCAATTTGTATAATGATCGCCGACAGCCTTTTGGGGAGGCACCTGGACCAAGCACACCCGCCCACCTTGTCGATTTTACCCCTTCCAGGGAAGAGGCATGGGACACCTTTACACATGTTCTGTACATGGCCTTCTTTCCCACCTCCTTGAACTCCCCAGCTCTGGGGTATCGAAGGAAAGCAGCATCCCCACGTCCTCCTCTAATGCCCCCATCGCAACACTAACAGTCAGTGCAGGGAACACGTCATCCAGACCCTCCTTCCTCCTCTAATGCCCCCATCGCAGCACTAACAGTCAGTGCAGGGAACACGTCATCCAGACCCTCCTTCCTCCTCTAATGCCCCCATCGCAGCACTAACAATCAGTGCAGGGAACACGTCATCCAGACCCTCCTTCCACCTCTAATGCCCCCATCGCAGCACTAACAGTCAGTGCAGGGAACACGTCATCCAGACCCTCCTTCCTCCTCTAATGCCCCCATCGCAGCACTAACAGTCAGTGCAGGGAACACGTCATCCAGACCCTCCTTCCACCTCTAATGCCCCCATCGCAGCACTAACAGTCAGTGCAGGGAACACGTCATCCAGACCCTCCTTCCACCTCTAATGCCCCCATCGCAGCACTAACAATCAGTGCAGGGAACACGTCATCCAGACCCTCCTTCCACCTCTAATGCCCCCATCGCAGCACTAACAGTCAGTGCAGGGAACACGTCATCCAGACCCTCCTTCCTCCTCTAATGCCCCCATCGCAGCACTAACAGTCAGTGCAGGGAACACGTCATCCAGACCCTCCTTCCACCTCTAATGCCCCCATCGCAGCACTAACAGTCATTGCAGGGAACACGTCATCCAGACCCTCCTTCCTCCTCTAATGCCCCCATCGCAGCACTAACAGTCAGTGCAGGGAACACGTCATCCAGACCCTCCTTCCACCTCTAATGCCCCCATCGCAGCACTAACAGTCATTGCAGGGAACACGTCATCCAGACCCTCCTTCCTCCTCTAATGCCCCCATCGCAGCACTAACAGTCATTGCAGGGAACACGTCATCCAGACCCTCCTTCCACCGATCAGAATTGGAAGTGTCAGTCACATACTGCAGATGAAGCACTGGCAAGGAGTCGCAGACCTCATCGACGACCTTCCTCAGTAGGCGAGATGATTGGATCCCTGCTCTTCCTCACAGCTCTTCCAACAATCTGCTCCTGCTCCGCATCAGATGAGACCCTTTGGTGGCTGCAAAATCATTAGTCTGTGCCACAGGGTAGAGGCAGCAAGAGTATTAGCTACCAGGACCCTTCCCCTATGAGACAGCTGGGGACGCACCCATTTCCATCTTGACAGTCTGACACACACTTTCTCCGCTACACCCTCCCAGTTCTTTTTTCTGAAAGACTTCAGAGCCTAGAAAACCCCCCAAAGTCTTCATCCCATCTCTGCCCCCCTGGTAACCTTGGAGTGGACCCCGTCTGAAGCCCCCCTGGTAACCTTGGAGTGGACCCCATCTAAAGCCCCCCTGATAACCGTGGTGTTGACCCCATCTGAAGCCCCCCTGGTAACCTTGGAGTGGACCCCATCTGAAGCCCCCCTGGTAACCTTGGAGTGGACCCCATCTGAAGCCCCCCTGGTAACCTTGGAGTGGACCCCATCTGAAGCCCCCCTGGTAACCTTGGAGTGGACCCCATCTGAAGCCCCCTGATAACCGTGGTGTTGACCCCATCTGAAGCCCCCCTGGTAACCGTGGAGAGGACCCCATCTGTAGCCCCCCTGGTAACCATGGAGAGGACCCCATCTGAAGCCCCCCTGGTAACCTTGGAGAGGACCCAATCTGTAGCCCCCCTGGTAACCATGGAGAGGACCCCATCTGAAGTCCCCCTGGTAACCGTGGAGTGGACCCCATCTGAAGCCCCCCTGGTAACCATGGAGAGGACCCCATCTGAAGCCCCCCTGGTAACCGTGGAGTGGACCCCATCTGAAGCCCCTCTGGTAACCTTGGAGTGGACCCCATCTGAAGCCCCTCTGGTAACCTTGGAGAGGACCCCATCTGAAGCTGACCTGCCCACAGCGCTTCACTCTTTCCCCTATTGACTCGAGCTGGGGAGGCCCCTCATACACCTTTAAAGCATTTGAGAGCCTTAACATCCTCACCCCCTGTAATAAAGACTATCACGTCATCTGCATACGCAGACAGTGCTATCGTGGGACCCTTCATTACACCTGGCACAGAGAAACCAGTAAGCTTCGCTCTTAAAAAACAAAGCATTGGTTCAATCGCCAGACTATATAACTGCCCTGAAATTGGGCATCCCTGCCTGATGCCCCTTTGGACAGGGATGGGGCAACTTAAACCACCCCCCACCTTCACCATACACGAGGCTCCAGTATACAGTAAATTCACCCAAGACAGAAAAACATCCCCAAACCCAAAGGCTTTCATTGTTTTAAACAAGTACTGGTGGTCCACACGATCAAAAGCCTTCTCCTGATCCAATGAAAGTAAACCCACATTTACATCAGACAGTTTACAAATGTCTAAAACATCTCTTATCAGAAACAAGTTATCAACAATAGAGCGGTAAGGTACACAGTAGGACTGGTCCTTGTGGACCAACAATCCCAGATACTCTTTCAACCTGTTTGAGAGACATTTAGAAACAACTTTGTATCCTGCGCACAGCAAAGCAACAGGTCTCCAAGCCAAATCCCCCTTTGTTGGCAACAGTGACGTTGACAGGATACAGGAAGAGAACCCTCACGTTGACAGGATAGAGGAAGAGAACCCTCACGTTGACAGGATACAGGTAGAGAACCCTCACGTTGACAGGATAGAGGAAGAGAACCCTCACGTTGACAGGATACAGGAAGAGAACCCTCACATTGACAGGATACAGGAAGAGAACCCTCACGTTGACAGGATACAGGAAGAGAACCCTCACGTTGACAGGAAACAGGAAGAGAACCCTCATGTTGACAGGATACAGGAAGAGAACCCTCATGTTGACAGGATACAGGAAGAGAACCCTCACGTTGACAGGATACAGGAAGAGAACCCTCACGTTGACAGGATACAGGAAGAGAACCCTCACGTTGACAGGATACAGGAAGAGAACCCTCACATTGACAGGATACAGGAAGAGAACCCTGACGTTGACAGGATACAGGAAGAGAACCCTCACGTTGACAGGATACAGGAAGAGAACCCTCACGTTGACAGGATACAGGAAGAGAACCCTCACGTTGACAGGATACAGGAAGAGAACCCTCACGTTGACAGGATACAGGAAGAGAACCCTCACATTGACAGGATACAGGAAGAGAACCCTCACATTGACAGGATACAGGAAGAGAACCCTCACATTGACAGGATACAGGAAGAGAACCCTCACATTGACAGGATACAGGAAGAGAACCCTCACGTTGACAGGATACAGGAAGAGAACCCTCACATTGACAGGATACAGGAAGAGAACCCTCACATTGACAGGATACAGGAAGAGAACCCTCACATTGACAGGATACAGGAAGAGAACCCTCACGTTGACAGGATACAGGAAGAGAACCCTCATGTTGACAGGATACAGGAAGAGAACCCTCACGTTGACAGGATACAGGAAGAGAACCCTCACATTGACAGGATACAGGAAGAGAACCCTCATGTTGACAGGATACAGGAAGAGAACCCTCACATTGACAGGATACAGGAAGAGAACCCTCACGTTGACAGGATACAGGAAGAGAACCCTCACATTGACAGGATACAGGAAGAGAACCCTCATGTTGACAGGATACAGGAAGAGAACCCTCACATTGACAGGATACAGGAAGAGAACCCTCACGTTGACAGGATACAGGAAGAGAACCCTCACGTTGACAGGATACAGGAAGAGAACCCTCACGTTGCCAGGATACAGGAAGAGAACCCTCACGTTGACAGGATACAGGAAGAGAACCCTCACGTTGACAGGATACAGGAAGAGAACCCTCACGTTGACAGGATACAGGAAGAGAACCCTCACGTTGACAGGATACAGGAAGAGAACCCTCACGTTGACAGGAAACAGGAAGAGAACCCTCACATTGACAGGATACAGGAAGAGAACCCTCACGTTGACAGGATACAGGAAGAGAACCCTCATGTTGACAGGATACAGGAAGAGAACCCTCACGTTGACAGGATACAGGAAGAGAACCCTCACATTGACAGGATACAGGAAGAGAACCCTCATGTTGACAGGATACAGGAAGAGAACCCTCACGTTGACAGGATACAGGAAGAGAACCCTCACGTTGACAGGATACAGGAAGAGAACCCTCACGTTGACAGGATACAGGAAGAGAACCCTCACGTTGACAGGATACAGGAAGAGAACCTTGACGTTGCCAGGATACAGGAAGAGAACCCTCACGTTGACAGGATACAGGTAGAGAAGCCTCACGTTGACAGGATACAGGTAGAGAACCCTCACATTGACAGGATACAGGAAGAGAACCCTCACGTTGACAGGATACAGGAAGAGAACCCTCACGTTGACAGGATACAGGAAGAGAACCCTCACGTTGACAGGATACAGGAAGAGAACCCTCACGTTGACAGGATACAGGAAGAGAACCTTGACGTTGCCAGGATACAGGAAGAGAACCCTCACGTTGACAGGATACAGGAAGAGAACCCTCACGTTGACAGGGTACAGGAAGAGAACCCTCACGTTGACAGGATACAGGAAGAGAACCTTGACGTTGCCAGGATACAGGAAGAGAACCCTCACGTTGACAGGATACAGGAAGAGAACCCTCACGTTGACAGGATACAGGAAGAGAACCCTCACGTTGACAGGATACAGGAAGAGAACCCTCACGTTGACAGGATACAGGAAGAGAACCCTCACGTTGACAGGATACAGGTAGAGAACCCTCACGTTGCCAGGATACAGGAAGAGAACCCTCACGTTGCCAGGATACAGGAAGAGAACCCTCACGTTGACAGGATACAGGAAGAGAACCCTCACGTTGACAGGATACAGGAAGAGAACCCTCACGTTGACAGGATACAGGAAGAGAACCCTCACGTTGACAGGATACAGGAAGAGAACCCTCACGTTGACAGGATACAGGAAGAGAACCCTCACGTTGACAGGATACAGGAAGAGAACCCTCACGTTGACAGGATACAGGAAGAGAACCCTCACGTTGACAGGATACAGGAAGAGAACCCTCACGTTGACAGGATACAGGAAGAGAACCCTCACATTGACAGGATACAGGAAGAGAACCCTCACGTTGACAGGATACAGGAAGAGAACCCTCACGTTGACAGGATACAGGAAGAGAACCCTCACGTTGACAGGATACAGGAAGAGAACCCTCACGTTGACAGGATACAGGAAGAGAACCCTCACGTTGACAGGATACAGGAAGAGAACCCTCACGTTGACAGGATACAGGAAGAGAACCCTCACGTTGACAGGATACAGGAAGAGAACCCTCACGTTGACAGGATACAGGAAGAGAACCCTCACGTTGACAGGACACAGGAAGAGAACCCTCACGTTGACAGGATACAGGAAGAGAACCCTCACATTGACAGGATACAGGAAGAGAACCCTCACGTTGACAGGATACAGGAAGAGAACCCTCACGTTGACAGGATACAGGAAGAGAACCCTCACGTTGACAGGATACAGGAAGAGAACCCTCACGTTGACAGGATACAGGAAGAGAACCCTCACGTTGACAGGATACAGGAAGAGAACCCTCACGTTGACAGGATACAGGAAGAGAACCCTCACGTTGACAGGATACAGGAAGAGACCCTCATGAAAAGATTCACACACCACTTCATAAAAACCCTCCCCAATAGACCCCAAAAGTGCTTATAAAACTCAGATGGTAAACCATCAATGCCAGCATTACACAGTGTAATGTCAGAGTCCAATGCGACTCTCTTCTCGGGTCCCAATTGAGGAAGAACGTGTAACAACTGTTCAGGACACAGAGAGTCACAATCCTCCGCTTTATAGTGGGCCGAGTAGAAATCCACGGCATGTTGACGCATTTCACTGTCATCCGTGGTCACCTTCCCATCAGGGAGACGAAGGCAGACCATCTGTTTACGTTTCAATGTCGACTGTCCTAGGTTGTTTTTTTAAACGCTTGGCGCTTCCACATCCTTGTGGGAAGCGAAACGAGACCTTATCAAGGCAACCCTTCACTCTTTCATGCAGAAACGACCTCAGTTCATGTCTCTTGTCCTGTAAGTTCATGACTAGTCCAGGGTCATTCTGAGTGAGCAGCTTCAATTCAATATACTTGATGTCCTGTTCAAGGGCCCTGGCAGTCTCTTTAACTTCAATACGAGACAGAGCAGTATACTGTTGACAAGACACACGTATTTGGGCCTTCCCAACCTCCCACCATTGTCTCAAGGACTCAAAATTCCCTTTTATAATCCTCAATTTTTCCCAAAACAACAAAACCTGTCACAAAACATGACATCATGTAACAATTTAACATTAAAATACCAGTAAGGTGATGACCTCTGTGGACAGGACAATTGAATATCAACAGTAACACTATGGTGATCAGAGAAACCCACAGGAGTAATGGCACACTTTCCAACCCTACTACGGTAGTGATCAGATACATACAACCTGTCTAACCTTCCAACCCTACTACAGTATTGCTCAGATACATACAACCTGTCTAACCTTCCCACCCTACTATAGTAGTGATCAGATACATACCACCTGTCTAACCTTCCAACCCTACTACAGTAGTGATCAGATACATACAACCTGTCTAACCTTCCAACCCTACTACAGTAGTGATCAGATACATACAACCTGTCTAACCTTCCAACCCTACTACAGTAGTGATCAGATACATACAACCTGTCTAACCTTCCAACCCTACTACAGTAGTGATCAGATACATACCACCTGTCTAACCTTCCAACCCTACTACAGTAGTGATCAGATACATACAACCTGTCTAACCTTCCAACCCTACTACAGTAGTGATCAGATACATACAACCTGTCTAACCTTCCAACCCTACTACAGTAGTGATCAGATACATACAACCTGTCTAACCTTCCAACCCTACTACAGTAGTGATCAGATACATACAACCTGTCTAACCTTCCAACCCTACTACAGTAGAGCTCAGATACATACAACCTGTCTAACCTTCCAACCCTACTACAGTAGTGATCAGATACATACAACCCTAAAACCATACACCCCTCTTGGTCACACTGTCTTAAGGTTTCCTTTATCTGATCAAATACAGATCTCTGTACCCTCATTATGAGCATAAACATTCAAAAGAACAAACAAAAATCCCATAACATCCGCCTTGACCAATAAAACCGGACCCTTGACAATCTCTGTTGTAGATACCACAGTCACCACTAAACCTGAGGAAAACAAGATGGCCACCCCAGCACTGAAATTAGTACCATGACTGAGTACATGTTGCCCCTCCCACCACACACCCCAGTCAACCTCATTTTCCTCATCACTATGTGTCTCCTGTAGGAAAACTACATGAAGTCATTTCTGTTTTATTACTTCTAATACCCAAGCCCTGGTATTCCTGTCCCTTCCCCCATTAATACAGAGAGAACCTCCCCTTAGGACTTCCATGGAGAAAAGAGAAAAGAAAAGCAGAAGAAACCACAGAGAAACCAAGGAGAAAAAAGACACCCTATGAAGCATGATCATCATCATTATTTTAATCTTCTCTTAACCTGACTACGTTTCCCACCACCTTTTGCTGCTGCAACAGCAGTAACATCTTTCTTCAAGCGAAACCGCTCTCTTCTCACTCAGCTGGTCTAACTTCTGTAACATCACAGCTTACCTCACAAACTGATCAACATCAAAATAATCTGCCAATTTGACAGATTTCCCAAAAGTCTGATCCAGAAACCCATTTACCTCCTCTAGATCATAAACTGAGTCCTCACCAGCAGCTGTCATATCTGAAGAGATCTCCATATCATTCTCCTGATCCTCAGCTGAGACCACAGACAACTGACTCCCCTCTACCACATCCCTTTCAACACTCCCCACCTGAACCTCATTACTCATACTGGGCATCTCCTCCACTACCTGGGAGACTAGCCCCACCTGAACCTCATTACTCATACTGGGCATCTCCTCCACTCCCTGGGAGACTAGCCCCACCTGAACCTCATTACTCATACTGGGCATCTCCTCCACTCCCTGGGAGACTAGCCCCACCTGAACCTCATTACTCATACTGGGCATCTCCTCCACTACCTGAGAGACTAGCCCCACATGAACCTCATTACTCATACTGGGCATCTCCTCCACTCCCTGAGAGACTAGCCCCACCTGAACCTCATTACTCATACTGGGCATCTCCTCCACTACCTGGGAGACTAGCCCCACCTGAACCTCATTACTCATACTGGGCATCTCCTCCACTACCTGGGAGACTAGCCCCACCTGAACCTCATTACTCATACTGGGCATCTCCTCCACTACCTGGGATACTAGCCCCACCTGAACCTCATTACTCATACTGGGCATCTCCTCCACTACCTGGGATACTAGCCCCACCTGAACCTCATTACTCATACTGGGCATCTCCTCCACTACCTGGGAGACTAGCCCCACCTGAACCTCATTACTCATACTGGGCATCTCCTCCACTACCTGGGATACTAGCCCCACCTGAACCTCATTACTCATACTGGGCATCTCCTCCACTACCTGAGAGACTAGCCCCACATGAACCTCATTACTCATACTGGGCATCTCCTCCACTACCTGGGAGACTAGCCCCACCTGAACCTCATTACTCATACTGGGCATCTCCTCCACTCCCTGGGAGACTAGCCCCACCTGAACCTCATTACTCATACTGGGCATCTCCTCCACTACCTGGGAGACTAGCCCCACCTGAACCTCATTACTCATACTGGGCATCTCCTCCACTACCTGGGAGACTAGCCCCACCTGAACCTCATTACTCATACTGGGCATCTCCTCCACTACCTGGGAGACTAGCCCCACCTGAACCTCATTACTCATACTGGGCATCTCCTCCACTACCTGGGAGACTAGCCCCACCTGAACCTCATTACTCATACTGGGCATCTCCTCCACTCCCTGGGAGACTAGCCCCACCTGAACCTCATTACTCATACTGGGCATCTCCTCCACTACCTGGGATACTAGCCCCACCTGAACCTCATTACTCATACTGGGCATCTCCTCCACTACCTGGGAGACTAGCCCCACCTGAACCTCATTACTCATACTGGGCATCTCCTCCACTACCTGGGAGACTAGCCCCACCTGAACCTCATTACTCATACTGGGCATCTCCTCCACTCCCTGGGAACTAGCCCCACCTGAACCTCATTACTCATACTGGGCATCTCCTCCACTACCTGGGATACTAGCCCCACCTGAACCTCATTACTCATACTGGGCATCTCCTCCACTACCTGAGAGACTAGCCCCACCTGAACCTCATTACTCATACTGGGCATCTCCTCCACTACCTGGGAGACTAGCCCCACCTGAACCTCATTACTCATACTGGGCATCTCCTCCACTACCTGGGAGACTAGCCCCACCTGAACCTCATTACTCATACTGGGCATCTCCTCCACTACCTGGGAGACTAGCCCCACCTGAACCTCATTACTCATACTGGGCATCTCCTCCACTCCCTGGGAGACTAGCCCCACCTGAACCTCATTACTCATACTGGGCATCTCCTCCACTACCTGGGATACTAGCCCCACCTGAACCTCATTACTCATACTGGGCATCTCCTCCACTACCTGGGAGACTAGCCCCACCTGAACCTCATTACTCATACTGGGCATCTCCTCCACTACCTGGGAGACTAGCCCCACCTGAACCTCATTACTCATACTGGGCATCTCCTCCACTCCCTGGGAGACTAGCCCCACCTGAACCTCATTACTCATACTGGGCATCTCCTCCACTACCTGGGATACTAGCCCCACCTGAACCTCATTACTCATACTGGGCATCTCCTCCACTACCTGAGAGACTAGCCCCACCTGAACCTCATTACTCATACTGGGCATCTCCTCCACTCCCTGGGATACTAGCCCCACCTGAACCTCATTACTCATACTGGGCATCTCCTCCACTACCTGGGAGACTAGCCCCACCTGAACCTCATTACTCATACTGGGCATCTCCTCCACTCCCTGGGAGACTAGCCCCACCTGAACATCATTACTCATACTGGGCATCTCCTCCACTACCTGGGATACTAGCCCCACCTGAACCTCATTACTCATACTGGGCATCTCCTCCACTACCTGGGAGACTAGCCCCACCTGAACCTCATTACTCATACTGGGCATCTCCTCCACTACCTGGGAGACTAGCCCCACCTGAACCTCATTACTCATACTGGGCATCTCCTCCACTCCCTGGGAGACTAGCCCCACCTGAACCTCATTACTCATACTGGGCATCTCCTCCACTACCTGGGAGACTAGCCCCACCTGAACCTCATTACTCATACTGGGCATCTCCTCCACTACCTGGGAGACTAGCCCCACATGAACCTCATTACTCATACTGGGCATCTCCTCCACTCCCTGGGATACTAGCCCCACCTGAACCTCATTACTCATACTGGGCATCTCCTCCACTACCTGGGAGACTAGCCCCACCTGAACCTCATTACTCATAATGGGCATCTCCTCCACTCCCTGGGAGACTAGCCCCACCTGAACCTCATTACTCATACTGGGCATCTCCTCCACTACCTGGGAGACTAGCCCCACCTGAACCTCATTACTCATACTGGGCATCTCCTCCACTACCTGGGAGACTAGCCCCACATGAACCTCATTACTCATACTGGGCATCTCCTCCACTCCCTGGGATACTAGCCCCACCTGAACCTCATTACTCATACTGGGCATCTCCTCCACTCCCTGGGAGACTAGCCCCACCTGAACCTCATTACTCATACTGGGCATCTCCTCCACTCCCTGGGAGACTAGCCCCACCTGAACCTCATTACTCATACTGGGCATCTCCTCCACTCCCTGGGAGACTAGCCCCACCTGAACCTCATTACTCATACTGGGCATCTCCTCCACTCCCTGGGAGACTAGCCCCACCTGAACCTCATTACTCATACTGGGCATCTCCTCCACTACCTGAGAGACTAGCCCCACCTGAACCTCATTACTCATACTGGGCATCTCCTCCACTCCCTGGGAGACTAGCCCCACCTGAACCTCATTACTCATACTGGGCATCTCCTCCACTCCCTGGGAGACTAGCCCCACCTGAACCTCATTACTCATACTGGGCATCTCCTCCACTACCTGGGAGACTAGCCCCACCTGAACCTCATTACTCATACTGGGCATCTCCTCCACTACCTGGGAGACTAGCCCCACCTGAACCTCATTACTCATACTGGGCATCTCCTCCACTCCCTGGGAGACTAGCCCCACCTGAACCTCATTACTCATACTGGGCATCTCCTCCACTACCTGGGATACTAGCCCCACCTGAACCTCATTACTCATACTGGGCATCTCCTCCACTCCCTGGGAGACTAGCCCCACCTGAACCTCATTACTCATACTGGGCATCTCCTCCACTACCTGGGAGACTAGCCCCACCTGAACCTCATTACTCATACTGGGCATCTCCTCCACTACCTGGGAGACTAGCCCCACCTGAACCTCATTACTCATACTGGGCATCTCCTCCACTACCTGGGAGACTAGCCCCACCTGAACCTCATTACTCATACTGGGCATCTCCTCCACTCCCTGGGAGACTAGCCCCACATGAACCTCATTACTCATACTGGGCATCTCCTCCACTACCTGGGAGACTAGCCCCACATGAACCTCATTACTCATACTGGGCATCTCCTCCACTACCTGGGAGACTAGCCCCACATGAACCTCATTACTCATACTGGGCATCTCCTCCACTACCTGGGAGACTAGCCCCACCTGAACCTCATTACTCATACTGGGCATCTCCTCCACTACCTGGGATACTAGCCCCACCTGAACCTCATTACTCATACTGGGCATCTCCTCCACTACCTGGGAGACTAGCCCCACATGAACCTCATTACTCATACTGGGCATCTCCTCCACTCCCTGGGAGACTAGCCCCACCTGAACCTCATTACTCATACTGGGCATCTCCTCCACTACCTGAGAGACTAGCCCCACCTGAACCTCATTACTCATACTGGGCATCTCCTCCACTCCCTGAGAGACTAGCCCCACCTGAACCTCATTACTCATACTGGGCATCTCCTCCACTCCCTGGGAGACTAGCCCCACCTGAACCTCATTACTCATACTGGGCATCTCCTCCACTACCTGAGAGACTAGCCCCACCTGAACCTCATTACTCATACTGGGCATCTCCTCCACTCCCTGGGAGACTAGCCCCACCTGAACCTCATTACTCATACTGGGCATCTCCTCCACTACCTGGGATACTAGCCCCACCTGAACCTCATTACTCATACTGGGCATCTCCTCCACTACCTGGGAGACTAGCCCCACCTGAACCTCATTACTCATACTGGGCATCTCCTCCACTCCCTGGGAGACTAGCCCCACCTGAACCTCATTACTCATACTGGGCATCTCCTCCACTACCTGGGAGACTAGCCCCACCTGAACCTCATTACTCATACTGGGCATCTCCTCCACTACCTGGGAGACTAGCCCCACCTGAACCTCATTACTCATACTGGGCATCTCCTCCACTACCTGGGATACTAGCCCCACCTGAACCTCATTACTCATAGTGGGCATCTCCTCCACTACCTGAGAGACTAGCCCCACCTGAACCTCATTACTCATACTGGGCATCTCCTCCACTACCTGGGATACTAGCCCCACCTGAACCTCATTACTCATACTGGGCATCTCCTCCACTCCCTGGGAGACTAGCCCCACCTGAACCTCATTACTCATACTGGGCATCTCCTCCACTACCTGGGATACTAGCCCCACCTGAACCTCATTACTCATACTGGGCATCTCCTCCACTACCTGGGAGACTAGCCCCACATGAACCTCATTACTCATACTGGGCATCTCCTCCACTCCCTGGGAGACTAGCCCCACCTGAACCTCATTACTCATACTGGGCATCTCCTCCACTACCTGGGAGACTAGCCCCACCTGAACCTCATTACTCATACTGGGCATCTCCTCCACTACCTGGGATACTAGCCCCACCTGAACCTCATTACTCATACTGGGCATCTCCTCCACTACCTGGGATACTAGCCCCACCTGAACCTCATTACTCATACTGGGCATCTCCTCCACTACCTGGGAGACTAGCCCCACCTGAACCTCATTACTCATACTGGGCATCTCCTCCACTCCCTGGGAGACTAGCCCCACCTGAACCTCATTACTCATACTGGGCATCTCCTCCACTACCTGAGAGACTAGCCCCACCTGAACCTCATTACTCATACTGGGCATCTCCTCCACTACCTGGGAGACTAGCCCCACCTGAACCTCATTACTCATACTGGGCATCTCCTCCACTACCTGAGAGACTAGCCCCACCTGAACCTCATTACTCATACTGGGCATCTCCTCCACTACCTGAGAGACTAGCCCCACCTGAACCTCATTACTCATACTGGGCATCTCCTCCACTACCTGGGATACTAGCCCCACCTGAACCTCATTACTCATACTGGGCATCTCCTCCACTACCTGAGAGACTAGCCCCACCTGAACCTCATTACTCATACTGGGCATCTCCTCCACTCCCTGAGAGACTAGCCCCACCTGAACCTCATTACTCATACTGGGCATCTCCTCCACTACCTGGGAGACTAGCCCCACCTGAACCTCATTACTCATACTGGGCATCTCCTCCACTACCTGGGATACTAGCCCCACCTGAACCTCATTACTCATACTGGGCATCTCCTCCACTACCTGGGAGACTAGCCCCACCTGAACCTCATTACTCATACTGGGCATCTCCTCCACTCCCTGGGAGACTAGCCCCACCTGAACCTCATTACTCATACTGGGCATCTCCTCCACTACCTGGGAGACTAGCCCCACCTGAACCTCATTACTCATACTGGGCATCTCCTCCACTACCTGGGATACTAGCCCCACCTGAACCTCATTACTCATACTGGGCATCTCCTCCACTACCTGGGAGACTAGCCCCACATGAACCTCATTACTCATACTGGGCATCTCCTCCACTCCCTGGGAGACTAGCCCCACCTGAACCTCATTACTCATACTGGGCATCTCCTCCACTCCCCTGGGAGACTAGCCCCACCTGAACCTCATTACTCATACTGGGCATCTCCTCCACTACCTGGGAGACTAGCCCCACCTGAACCTCATTACTCATACTGGGCATCTCCTCCACTCCCTGGGAGACTAGCCCCACCTGAACCTCATTACTCATACTGGGCATCTCCTCCACTACCTGGGAGACTAGCCCCACCTGAACCTCATTACTCATACTGGGCATCTCCTCCACTCCCTGGGAGACTAGCCCCACCTGAACCTCATTACTCATACTGGGCATCTCCTCCACTACCTGGGATACTAGCCCCACCTGAACCTCATTACTCATACTGGGCATCTCCTCCACTACCTGGGAGACTAGCCCCACATGAACCTCATTACTCATACTGGGCATCTCCTCCACTCCCTGGGAGACTAGCCCCACCTGAACCTCATTACTCATACTGGGCATCTCCTCCACTACCTGGGAGACTAGCCCCACCTGAACCTCATTACTCATACTGGGCATCTCCTCCACTACCTGGGATACTAGCCCCACCTGAACCTCATTACTCATACTGGGCATCTCCTCCACTCCCTGGGAGACTAGCCCCACCTCAACCTCATTACTCATACTGGGCATCTCCTCCACTACCTGGGATACTAGCCCCACCTGAACCTCATTACTCATACTGGGCATCTCCTCCACTACCTGGGAGACTAGCCCCACATGAACCTCATTACTCATACTGGGCATCTCCTCCACTCCCTGGGAGACTAGCCCCACCTGAACCTCATTACTCATACTGGGCATCTCCTCCACTACCTGGGAGACTAGCCCCACCTGAACCTCATTACTCATACTGGGCATCTCCTCCACTACCTGGGAGACTAGCCCCACCTGAACCTCATTACTCATACTGGGCATCTCCTCCACTACCTGGGATACTAGCCCCACCTGAACCTCATTACTCATACTGGGCATCTCCTCCACTACCTGGGAGACTAGCCCCACCTGAACCTCATTACTCATACTGGGCATCTCCTCCACTCCCTGGGAGACTAGCCCCACCTGAACCTCATTACTCATACTGGGCATCTCCTCCACTACCTGGGAGACTAGCCCCACCTGAACCTCATTACTCATACTGGGCATCTCCTCCACTACCTGGGAGACTAGCCCCACCTGAACCTCATTACTCATACTGGGCATCTCCTCCACTACCTGGGATACTAGCCCCACCTGAACCTCATTACTCATACTGGGCATCTCCTCCACTACCTGGGAGACTAGCCCCACCTGAACCTCATTACTCATACTGGGCATCTCCTCCACTCCCTGGGAGACTAGCCCCACCTGAACCTCATTACTCATACTGGGCATCTCCTCCACTACCTGGGAGACTAGCCCCACCTGAACCTCATTACTCATACTGGGCATCTCCTCCACTACCTGGGAGACTAGCCCCACCTGAACCTCATTACTCATACTGGGCATCTCCTCCACTCCCTGGGAGACTAGCCCCACCTGAACCTCATTACTCATACTGGGCATCTCCTCCACTACCTGGGAGACTAGCCCCACCTGAACCTCATTACTCATACTGGGCATCTCCTCCACTACCTGGGATACTAGCCCCACCTGAACCTCATTACTCATACTGGGCATCTCCTCCACTACCTGGGAGACTAGCCCCACCTGAACCTCATTACTCATACTGGGCATCTCCTCCACTACCTGGGATACTAGCCCCACCTGAACCTCATTACTCATACTGGGCATCTCCTCCACTACCTGGGAGACTAGCCCCACCTGAACCTCATTACTCATACTGGGCATCTCCTCCACTACCTGGGAGACTAGCCCCACCTGAACCTCATTACTCATACTGGGCATCTCCTCCACTCCCTGGGAGACTAGCCCCACCTGAACCTCATTACTCATACTGGGCATCTCCTCCACTACCTGAGAGACTAGCCCCACATGAACCTCATTACTCATACTGGGCATCTCCTCCACTACCTGGGAGACTAGCCCCACCTTAACCTCATTACTCATACTGGGCATCTCCTCCACTACCTGGGAGACTAGCCCCACCTGAACCTCATTACTCATACTGGGCATCTCCTCCACTACCTGGGAGACTAGCCCCACCTGAACCTCATTACTCATACTGGGCATCTCCTCCACTACCTGGGAGACTAGCCCCACCTGAACCTCATTACTCATACTGGGCATCTCCTCCACTACCTGGGATACTAGCCCCACCTGAACCTCATTACTCATACTGGGCATCTCCTCCACTACCTGGGAGACTAGCCCCACCTGAACCTCATTACTCATACTGGGCATCTCCTCCACTACCTGGGATACTAGCCCCACCTGAACCTCATTACTCATACTGGGCATCTCCTCCACTACCTGGGAGACTAGCCCCACCTGAACCTCATTACTCATACTGGGCATCTCCTCCACTCCCTGGGAGACTAG
Organism: Oncorhynchus masou masou; assembly: GCF_036934945.1. Lineage (NCBI taxonomy): Eukaryota > Metazoa > Chordata > Actinopteri > Salmoniformes > Salmonidae > Oncorhynchus > Oncorhynchus masou. Next base: position 97,160,551 of record NC_088223.1, read on the forward strand.
CCCCACCTGAACCTCATTACTCATACTGGGCATCTCCTCCACTACCTGGGATACTAGCCCCACCTGAACCTCATTACTCATACTGGGCATCTCCTCCACTACCTGGGAGACTAGCCCCACCTAACCTCATTACTCATACTGGGCATCTCCTCCACTACCTGGGAGACTAGCCCCACATGAACCTCATTACTCATACTGGGCATCTCCTCCACTACCTGGGAGACTAGCCCCACATGAACCTCATTACTCATACTGGGCATCTCCTCCACTACCTGGGAGACTAGCCCCACCTGAACCTCATTACTCATACTGGGCATCTCCTCCACTACCTGGGAGACTAGCCCCACCTGAACCTCATTACTCATACTGGGCATCTCCTCCACTCCCTGGGAGACTAGCCCCACCTGAACCTCATTACTCATACTGGGCATCTCCTCCACTACCTGGGAGACTAGCCCCACCTGAACCTCATTACTCATACTGGGCATCTCCTCCACTCCCTGGGAGACTAGCCCCACCTGAACCTCATTACTCATACTGGGCATCTCCTCCACTACCTGGGAGACTAGCCCCACCTGAACCTCATTACTCATACTGGGCATCTCCTCCACTACCTGGGAGACTAGCCCCACCTGAACCTCATTACTCATACTGGGCATCTCCTCCACTACCTGGGATACTAGCCCCACCTGAACCTCATTACTCATACTGGGCATCTCCTCCACTACCTGGGATACTAGCCCCACCTGAACCTCATTACTCATACTGGGCATCTCCTCCACTACCTGGGATACTAGCCCCACCTGAACCTCATTACTCATACTGGGCATCTCCTCCACTACCTGGGATACTAGCCCCACCTGAACCTCATTACTCATACTGGGCATCTCCTCCACTACCTGGGAGACTAGCCCCACCTGAACCTCATTACTCATACTGGGCATCTCATCCACTCCCTGGGAGACTAGCCCCACCTGAACCTCATTACTCATACTGGGCATCTCCTCCACTCCCTGGGAGACTAGCCCCACCTGAACCTCATTACTCATACTGGGCATCTCCTCCACTACCTGGGATACTAGCCCCACCTGAACCTCATTACTCATACTGGGCATCTCCTCCACTCCCTGGGAGACTAGCCCCACCTGAACCTCATTACTCATACTGGGCATCTCCTCCACTACCTGGGAGACTAGCCCCACCTGAACCTCATTACTCATACTGGGCATCTCCTCCACTACCTGGGAGACTAGCCCCACCTGAACCTCATTACTCATACTGGGCATCTCCTCCACTACCTGGGATACTAGCCCCACCTGAACCTCATTACTCATACTGGGCATCTCCTCCACTACCTGGGAGACTAGCCCCACCTGAACCTCATTACTCATACTGGGCATCTCCTCCACTACCTGGGAGACTAGCCCCACCTGAACCTCATTACTCATACTGGGCATCTCCTCCACTCCCTGGGAGACTAGCCCCACCTGAACCTCATTACTCATACTGGGCATCTCCTCCACTACCTGGGAGACTAGCCCCACCTGAACCTCATTACTCATACTGGGCATCTCCTCCACTACCTGGGAGACTAGCCCCACCTGAACCTCATTACTCATACTGGGCATCTCCTCCACTACCTGGGAGACTAGCCCCACCTGAACCTCATTACTCATACTGGGCATCTCCTCCACTACCTGGGAGACTAGCCCCACCTGAACCTCATTACTCATACTGGGCATCTCCTCCACTCCCTGGGAGACTAGCCCCACCTGGGCATCTCCTCCACTACCATTACCTCATACTGGGCATCTCCTCCACTACCTGGGATACTAGCCCCACCTGAACCTCATTACTCATACTGGGCATCTCCTCCACTACCTGGGAGACTAGCCCCACCTGAACCTCATTACTCATACTGGGCATCTCCTCCACTACCTGGGAGACTAGCCCCACCTGAACCTCATTACTCATACTGGGCATCTCCTCCACTCCCTGGGATACTAGCCCCACCTGAACCTCATTACTCATACTGGGCATCTCCTCCACTACCTGGGAGACTAGCCCCACCTGAACCACATTACTCATACTGGGCATCTCCTCCACTACCTGGGAGACTAGCCCCACCTGAACCTCATTACTCATACTGGGCATCTCCTCCACTACCTGGGAGACTAGCCCCACCTGAACCTCATTACTCATACTGGGCATCTCCTCCACTACCTGAGAGACTAGCCCCACCTGAACCTCATTACTCATACTGGGCATCTCCTCCACTACCTGGGAGACTAGCCCCACCTGAACCTCATTACTCATACTGGGCATCTCCTCCACTACCTGGGATACTAGCCCCACCTGAACCTCATTACTCATACTGGGCATCTCCTCCACTACCTGAGAGACTAGCCCCACCTGAACCTCATTACTCATACTGGGCATCTCCTCCACTCCCTGGGATACTAGCCCCACCTGAACCTCATTACTCATACTGGGCATCTCCTCCACTACCTGGGAGACTAGCCCCACCTGAACCTCATTACTCATACTGGGCATCTCCTCCACTACCTGGGAGACTAGCCCCACCTGAACCTCATTAGCCCCACCTGAACCTCATTACTCATACTGGGCATCTCCTCCACTACCTGGGATACTAGCCCCACCTGAACCTCATTACTCATACTGGGCATCTCCTCCACTACCTGGGAGACTAGCCCCACCTGAACCTCATTACTCATACTGGGCATCTCCTCCACTACCTGGGAGACTAGCCCCACCTGAACCTCATTACTCATACTGGGCATCTCCTCCACTACCTGGGAGACTAGCCCCACCTGAACCTCATTACTCATACTGGGCATCTCCTCCACTACCTGGGAGACTAGCCCCACCTGAACCTCATTACTCATACTGGGCATCTCCTCCACTACCTGGGAGACTAGCCCCACATGAACCTCATTACTCATACTGGGCATCTCTCCCTCCACTCCCTGGGATACTAGCCCCACCTGAACCTCATTACTCATACTGGGCATCTCCTCCACTACCTGGGAGACTAGCCCCACCTGAACCTCATTACTCATACTGGGCATCTCCTCCACTACCTGGGAGACTAGCCCCACCTGAACCTCATTACTCATACTGGGCATCTCCTCCACTACCTGGGAGACTAGCCCCACCTGAACCTCATTACTCCATACTGGGCATCTCCTCCACTACCTGGGAGACTAGCCCCACCTGAACCTCATTACTCATACTGGGCATCTCCTCCACTCCCTGGGATACTAGCCCCACCTGAACCTCATTACTCATACTGGGCATCTCCTCCACTACCTGGGAGACTAGCCCCACCTGAACCTCATTACTCATACTGGGCATCTCCTCCACTCCCTGGGAGACTAGCCCCACCTGAACCTCATTACTCATACTGGGCATCTCCTCCACTACCTGGGAGACTAGCCCCACCTGAACCTCATTACTCATACTGGGCATCTCCTCCACTACTCCTGGGACCTGGGACTAGCCCCACCTGAACCTCATTACTCATACTGGGCATCTCCTCCACTACCTGGGATACTAGCCCCACCTGAACCTCATTACTCATACTGGGCATCTCCTCCACTACCTGGGATACTAGCCCCACCTGAACCTCATTACTCATACTGGGCATCTACCCTCCACTACCTGGGACCTACTAGCCCCACCTGAACCTCATTACTCATACTGGGCATCTCCTCCACTACCTGGGAGACTAGCCCCACCTGAACCTCATTACTCATACTGGGCATCTCCTCCACTCCCTGGGAGACTAGCCCCACCTGAACCTCATTACTCATACTGGGCATCTCCTCCACTACCTGGGAGACTAGCCCCACCTGAACCTCATTACTCATACTGGGCATCTCCTCCACTACCTGGGAGACTAGCCCCACCTGAACCTCATTACTCATACTGGGCATCTCCTCCACTACCTGGAGACTAGCCCCACCTGAACCTCATTACTCATACTGGGCATCCACTACCTGGGAGACTCCACTACCTGACCTGGGAGACTAGCCCCACCTGAACCTCATTACTCATACTGGGCATCTCCTCCACTACCTGGGATACTAGCCCCACCTGAACCTCATTACTCATACTGGGCATCTCATACTGGGCATCTCCTCCACTACCTGAGAGACTAGCCCCACCTGAACCTCATTACTCATACTGGGCATCTCCTCCACTCCCTGGGAGACTAGCCCCACCTGAACCTCATTACTCATACTGGGCATCTCCTCCACTACCTGGGAGACTAGCCCCACCTGAACCTCATTACTCATACTGGGCATCTCCTCCACTACCTGGGATACTAGCCCCACCTGAACCTCATTACTCATACTGGGCATCTCCTCCACTACCTGGGAGACTAGCCCCACCTGAACCTCATTACTCATACTGGGCATCTCCTCCACTCCCTGGGAGACCTAGCCCCACCTGAACCTCATTACTCATACTGGGCATCTCCTCCACTACCTGGGAGACTAGCCCCACCATCATTACTCATCCATCTCCTCCACTACCTGGGAGACTAGCCCCACCTGAACCTCATTACTCATACTGGGCATCTCCTCCACTACCTGGGAGACTAGCCCCACCTGAACCTCATTACTCATACTGGGCATCTCCTCCACTACCTGGGATACTAGCCCCACCTGAACCTCATTACTCATACTGGGCATCTCCTCCACTACCTGGGAGACTAGCCCCACCTGAACCTCATTACTCATACTGGGCATCTCCTCCACTCCCTGGGAGACTAGCCCCACCTGAACCTCATTACTCATACTGGGCATCTCCCCTCCACCTCATTACTCCTGGGACCTGGGAGACTAGCCCCACCTGAACCTCATTACTCATACTGGGCATCTCCTCCACTACCTGGGAGACTAGCCCCACCTGAACCTCATTACTCATACTGGGCATCTCCTCCACTCCCTGGGAGACTAGCCCCACCTGAACCTCATTACTCATACTGGGCATCTCCTCCACTACCTGGGAGACTAGCCCCACCTGAACCTCATTACTCATACTGGGCATCTCCTCCACTCCCTGGGAGACTAGCCCCACCTGAACCTCATTACTCATACTGGGCATCTCCTCCACTACCTGGGATACTAGCCCCACCTGAACCTCATTACTCATACTGGGCATCTCCTCCACTACCTGGGAGACTAGCCCCACATGAACCTCATTACTCATACTGGGCATCTCCTCCACTCCCTGGGAGACTAGCCCCACCTGAACCTCATTACTCATACTGGGCATCTCCTCCACTACCTGGGAGACTAGCTAGCCCCACCTGAACCTCATTACTCATACTGGGCATCTCCTCCACTACCTGGGAGACTAGCCCCACCTGAACCTCATTACTCATACTGGGCATCTCCTCCACTACCTGGGAGACTAGCCCCACCTGAACCTCATTACTCATACTGGGCATCTCCTCCACTACCTGGGAGACTAGCCCCACCTGAACCTCATTACTCATACTGGGCATCTCCTCCACTACCTGGGAGACTAGCCCCACCTGAACCTCATTACTCATACTGGGCATCTCCTCCACTCCCTGGGAGACTAGCCCCACCTGAACCTCATTACTCATACTGGGCATCTCCTCCACTACCTGGGAGACTAGCCCCACCTGAACCTCATTACTCATACTGGGCATCTCCTCCACTACCTGGGAGACTAGCCCCACCTGAACCTCATTACTCATACTGGGCATCTCCTCCACTACCTGGGAGACTAGCCCCACCTGAACCTCATTACTCATACTGGGCATCTCCTCCACTACCTGGGATACTAGCCCCACCTGAACCTCATTACTCATACTGGGCATCTCCTCCACTACCTGGGAGACTAGCCCCACCTGAACCTCATTACTCATACTGGGCATCTCCTCCACTCCCTGGGAGACTAGCCCCACCTGAACCTCATTACTCATACTGGGCATCTCCTCCACTACCTGGGAGACTAGCCCCACCTGAACCTCATTACTCATACTGGGCATCTCCTCCACTACCTGGGGAGACTAGCCCCACCTGAACCTCATTACTCATACTGGGCATCTCCTCCACTACCTGGGATACTAGCCCCACCTGAACCTCATTACTCATACTGGGCATCTCCTCCACTACCTGGGAGACTAGCCCCACCTGAACCTCATTACTCATACTGGGCATCTCCTCCACTCCCTGGGAGACTAGCCCCACCTGAACCTCATTACTCATACTGGGCATCTCCTCCACTACCTGGGAGACTAGCCCCACCTGAACCTCATTACTCATACTGGGCATCTCCTCCACTCCCTGGGAGACTAGCCCCACCTGAACCTCATTACTCATACTGGGCATCTCCTCCACTCCCTGGGAGACTAGCCCCACCTGAACCTCATTACTCATACTGGGCATCTCCTCCACTACCTGGGAGACTAGCCCCACCTGAACCTCATTACTCATACTGGGCATCTCCTCCACTACCTGGGATACTAGCCCCACCTGAACCTCATTACTCATACTGGGCATCTCCCTGGGATACTCCACATTACTCCTGGGAGAGACTAGCCCCACCTGAACCTCATTACTCATACTGGGCATCTCCTCCACTACCTGGGATACTAGCCCCACCTGAACCTCATTACTCATACTGGGCATCTCCTCCACTACCTGGGAGACTAGCCCCACCTGAACCTCATTACTCATACTGGGCATCTCCTCCACTACCTGGGAGACTAGCCCCACCTGAACCTCATTACTCATACTGGGCATCTCCTCCACTCCCTGGGAGACTAGCCCCACCTGAACCTCATTACTCATACTGGGCATCTCCTCCACTACCTGGGAGACTAGCCCCACCTGAACCTCATTACTCATACTGGGCATCTCCTCCACTACCTGGGAGACTAGCCCCACCTGAACCTCATTACTCATACTGGGCATCTCCTCCACTACCTGGGAGACTAGCCC